>NC_058057.1:6506359-6698859 GCF_020085105.1 Siniperca chuatsi
ATATGATGTACCTTATTGAAACCCTTTTTCAACACATGGTTTTGGATTAAAACACAAATGACGGTAAGACACTTTGAAAACACACTTAATAAATCATGGTAGGGAGATATTCCATGCATAGTGTCACATTTGAAGATATCAATGAAAATACACTAAATCTATGAAAATCTATTTATTGCATTTTTCAACTGAGTTTGAGTTATTAACATGGTAAAATACAAGAAACATGATAAATAGTCTTCTAAATTGGATCAAAATTGGTGAATTCCGCTGATAAGTGAATTTGTAAGCTCTAAGCTTGCAGGTGGTCTCATTTGGGATCCTGGAAAGTTTTTCTCTCTTGTTTAAGACGGTCTGGCTTTCGAGTTGTCAAAAGATAGGAGCTTGCTTCAGCCAAAAGGGAACCTTTGGAAACAGTGCCATCTGTTGTTGAGAATGCATTATTATATGTATTGTCTTTTCCTCAAATGTAAGAAGACCCCACTCTTTGAAATGTAATATCCAGGAAAATATAGCAATTCATATTCAGGCTACAGCAGTGTGTAGCTTTTAGGTGCAGTGTTAATTATCTGAGAAGTGTCACTCTCTATATTTGTATTTATTCAGCAGCTACTCCTCTCTCTCTTCCTGCTTACAGACTTTACAGCTTGTCCTTTTACAACAACAGCTCCGTCACCGACAAGTAAGACTGAGAAGACAATATTTATATAGTATAGCATATAATAATATAACACAAAAAGATAAGCACAGTACTGATTACAGGTAATACAGCAACTGCAGTTCATTTATGCATCTCTCTTTTGAATTCTCTCCCTACAGCTTCTCCAGTTCTTTATGAATACCTGATTTCTATTGATCTGAACATCTCAGATGTTGCAGTAATAAATCACCTGAGGACCATTCTGAGCAACATCAGTTATCCCATCAGCATCGACAACCACATACACATCTCTGACGTGAATATGTCTACAGGTAGGATTCATAACTTTGAAATTGAAATTTTAAACAAAATGTAATGTGTTTTCAGCTCTGGTACATACCTATGTTCGGACAGTAGTGTTTTTAAAATTGTAAGAAATTAAACATTCTGTATAAAATCAGCTACGTCAGCAATCTGCTTTCCAAATCTCAAAATCAGTCTACATCGGTTCTCAAGTCATCTTTTTTTAAATATTTGGGAGGGTGTAATTTGGATCTTCTGGGTTTTTTTTTTCATTGATTAAACAACAAATGCTTTCTCAGTAGACATATTTATTCATTGTATGTTTTGGTCTCCAGTTTGCTCTCTGAGCAGTGGTGGTTACCAGTGCAGATGTGAGGATCAGTATCGTTGGTCATGTGACCAGTGTTTCCTGTACGGATCCTGTGACAACATCACTGATGACACATGTGGATGCATCAATGCCATTCCTCCTGATGGACAATATTGCCAGTCTGTTGATCAGCACAGTAAGCAAGTTTTGAACTAATCATGTGGAAATAAGCAGACAGTGATAGAAGTGTATTAGAAGTGTCAGTGCCAAAATGTATTCCTTTTCAGCAGCTATGGCACTTTTCTCTCTTTACCTCCTTACAGACTTTACAGCTTGTCCTGTTACAACACCCTCTCCATCGCCAACCAGTAAGACTGAGACTAAGACAATGCTAATAGTGCTAATCAATAAAGTACATTACATTATTCTAACATAAATACTTCAGACCAAACATCTAGTTGTTACATTATACCATATTTCTTTTAATATCTATCTACAGGTCCACCCATTGTTTATGAATTTCTGTCATTTTAGATTCATACCTAATATGGTTTCTTTTGTCAACACTAACACATTATTATAAAATGTTTTTCTGCAGATTCAACAAGTATTTATACAACAAAACTTAACACCACAACAGCCACAACTTCACCCACAACTGTAGTGACCAGTAAGTATATAGTTAACACTCCTCTGATGAATAATTTAAAAATGGTCTTTTTAGATTCAACACCTCTTGCTACAACAAATGTTCATGTGAACAATACAATAGCTGTAACAACACCAACAATAACCAGCAAATCCTTAAAAATGATTGTTACTGTTAACGGCTGTCACCCCTCCCCGCCCCCCTTCACACGCACTCCAAGAAAGTGAATGTGGGAGACCAGAGAAGAAGCTGTGGCTGTCTGGGAGGAGATATCAGTTAAAATCTTAAATAAATCAATAAAATTTGGCTTGCGTTACCTAAACCACAGAGATTTCATCTGCAAAGCAGCGTCCAAAAGAAAACACACAGCAGTATGTAAATTCTGTAATGCAACGCTTACTGAGACAGCTGGGACCACGTCAAACTTTTTTATGCTTCTTTTGTTAGAAAAGAAGCATAAAAATAGATGACCTAAGTGTTAGTGACGCTAGCAAAGCAAGCTAGCTCATGTTAGCAATCTGCCTCTGCACCAAAACTCTTCTATACATATTAGCTACCTACCATAAAACTTCAATTAAAAGCAGAGCCTCAATTAGACGCTGATTCCTTATACTGGCCGGATATGGCTACACGTTTCGGCAAATAAACGCAGGTCTCAATGAGACGCTGGGTCTGTTTTTTATAAGTTCTTTGGATGTAAAAAAACTCCCACTTGAGCTAGTTCTAAGATGCTTAGATTACGCATACAAATATAAACTTTCGTCAATATAGACATGCTACACATCGTTACATCGTTAGATTATCCACAATTCAATAGTTCAGTTTATTTTACGGAAACCATGAGCACCAAAGTATAATTTATTCAGATTTACCGGCATGGTAATCAAGAGAGACAGGAAAAAAGTGGTGACTCCCTACCTTTGAAGCAGTCATAAAGTCCGAATATGTGACCATTCCTTGATTATTTATATTCCTTTAGTCTGTAAGGGTCCACCGATAAAAAGAATCAAAACGTTTTTCATAAAAATTTATCCAAGTTGAAATAATTACAGTAATCTTCGACTTTCATGCTTTCTAAGGTAGGCTACCGGTATTTTGATACGGGTCTCTCGCTTTCTCTCTCTCTCTGTGCATCGGAACTAGATCAAATGAAAGATTGATGAATTGATTGTTATTCGATAGCCTAATTTTTATACTTTAAGTAATATTCATACTGGTTTAAATAAACAATTTGATTTAGTATTTCCCATCTTTGCTGCGCAAGACTTTTGTGCGAAAGGAATAAAAGGCCTGTTCTATATAGACTCCTGTCCCAAATACATATACGCAGGTTGAGTTCAGTGATTGAAATGAAATAAAATATAAGTTTTACAGTATGTATATTGTTGGGATTCAGGTAGGGCTGGTTTGGTTATTAGCAAAATATCAAAGATATTTATGAATATTAATACAATTAATAATAATAATGTTATCAAAATTATTAATATGGATTAATAATTGTGGGGCACCACCCGGGGATCAGGGACCAATAACCAAATGTGAAAAACAGTCTCAAAGGTGGCTGTCCACTTAAAATGTTGATATTTAAAGTACAAAGTATAAAGGACAATGAAGGGTGAATCCAAGCACTGACTGTCACAACCAGCTGTTATTACAACATTACACAAAATAACCACAGGCAAGTGAAGGAGCACTTGCCTGTACAATAGCGGTACAATAGCGTTTATTTAACCTTAGCACTGATTAATAATCAATAAATTACCATCTATTCTAAACACAATAAGCATACAACAATCAGCAAGTATGTAAGATATGTGTTTGTGGGACAATAGAGAGGGAGGTGCGAGGAGGGTGGTTGTCACGCACAGATTCAAAATGGCGGGCAGACCCGTGAAATTAAAACAAAGGGGAGAGCCAAAATGGAGGACACGCTATTTATCTTCAAGATGGCGTGGAGCGTAGCTAGTTATGCTACCACGCTATCTGGGTTGTTTGAGATGTGTGTGTAGGCATGTATATGTACTTGTAAGGTGTGTGGGTTAGTGGAGAGGAAAGAGAAGGAAAAGCACACAGAGTAAGGCACAAGGGATCTCAAATGCCGTGGTAAAGCACAATAGCTGTCCCTTTATCACACAGGAACCCGGCAGCAAACTCTCATTCTAAGTCTCTCAGTCTTACTGGACTGGTGTGATAAAGCACAGTTATTGGCTTCCACAGTGGCTATAGAACTAACACAATTAAATAGTCCCACACAGTTATAAAATCTATCTCTACCAGACACAAGCCTCTTGATAACAATTTAATGCGTCAGTCCATTTGGATTATCCAGCGGAGTCCTCTCAGGCTCGGATACTGACATGGCCGGGGTCCACGCTGTCGGCGGGTTCAACGGCGAAACTGTAAATCCGTATCTTCCTTCTGCAGGCAAAGATTTTTATGTGGTGTATAACAATTGGGATCCATAAAGTGTTTCAGCAAAACAGTCTGTTGCTTGTCCGAGTTAAGACCTTCCTAGGAAAATGAAAGTTCAACGTTGAGCGCCTCCTGTAGTAACCAGAGTTATAGTGGAAAGACAGCAGGCGGTCTTGTGCGCTCTGCTTTTATGGTGACGATGACATCATGGCGCTCTGTTTGGCGGCTCGTCTAGTAGAAATCCAGTGTTTGGATTCAACTGAGATCTTGCACACAAGTGTGACTTAAAAGACCTGAGGAGGTTTGGCGCTGTTTTACTGTTTGGCCTTTGTTTTCCATTCCAGCCTCTTAGTCAGGGCTTTACCTTTTCCAAGTAGGCCGCTGTCTTTATTCTCCACACGTGGTGAGACCCAACAATATACTGTATGTTTCAGGGTGATAGTTTCAGTTGCTTGCCAATTATTTTCCATTTAGTTAACATATATTGAGGGATGTAATGCTAGCTAATGCAGTGTTAACTTTGTGAGAAATTGAGGGGACAGGGCATGTGACGACAAATTGTTGTTCCTAAGTTACATTTTTGGTTGGTCTTGACTTGGTCTCAATCTCTTAAAGTCTTGGTCTTGAAACACTCTGGTCTTGGTCATGACTTGGTCTTGGTTTAGGTGGCCGTGACTGCAACACTGTTTCTCCATTCTCTAAAGTCCTAAAGTTTTAGGAGTCATTCATGAAGTCCAGAACATGGTCCATTGAAGTGCTGAATTTCAGTTTACCAAGTCAGTGAGGGTAATAAGCTAATACAGTTGTATGCAAAAGTTTAGGAACCCCTGACAATTTCCATGATTTTCATTTATAAATATTTGGGTGTTTGGATCAGCAATTTCATTTTGATCTATCAAATAACTGAAGGACACAGTAATATTTCAGTAGTGAAATGAGATTTATTAGATTAACAGAAAATGTGCAATATGCATCAAAACGAAATTAGACAGGTGCATAAATTTGGGCACCCCAACAGAAAAATCACATCAATATTTAGTAGAGCCTCCTTTAGCAGAAATAACAGCCTCTAGACGCTTCCTATAGCCTGTAATGAGTGTCTGGATTCTGGATGAATGTATTTTGGACCATTCCTCCTTACAAGACATCTCCAGTTCAGTTAGGTTTGATGGTTGCCGAGCATGGACAGCCCGCTTCAAATCACCCCACAGATGTTCAATGATATTCAGGTCTGGGGACTGGGATGGCCATTCCAGAACATTGTACTTGTTCTTCTGCATAAAGGCCAGAGTAGATTTTGAGCAGTGTTTTGGGTCGTTGTCTTGTTGAAATATCCAGCCCCGGCGTAACTTCAACTTTGTGACTGATTCCTCAACATTATTCTCAAGAATCTGCTGATATTGAGTGGAATCCATGCGACCCTCAACTTTAACCAGATTCCCAGTACTGGCACTGGCCACACAACCCCACAGCATGATGGAACCTCCACCAAATTTTACTGTGGGTAGCAAGTGTTTTTCTTGGAACGTTGTGTTCTTTTGCCGCCATGCATAACGCCCCTTGTTATGACCAAATAACTCAATCTTTGTTTCATCAGTCCACAGCACCTTATTCTAAAATGAAGCTGGCTTGTCCAAATGTGTGTTTGCATACCTCAAGCGACTCCGCTTTCGCATCACTCTCCCATACAGCTTCTCCTTGTGCAAAGTGCGCTGAATTGTTGAACGATGCACAGTGACACCATCTGCAGCAAGTTGATGTTGTAGGTCTTTGGAGGTGGTCTGTGGGCTGTTTTTGACCGTTCTCACCATCCTTCGCCTTTGCCTCTCAATATTTTATGTGGCCTGCCACTTCTGGCCTTAACAAGAACTGTGCCTGTGGTCCTCCATTTCCTCACTATGTTCCTCACAGTGGACACTGACAGCTTATATTTCTCGATAACTTTTGTAGCCTCCCCTAAACCATAATGTAGAACAATCTTTTTTTCAGGTCATTTGAGAGTTGTTTTGAGGCCCCCATGTTGCCACTCTTCAGAGGAGAGTCAAAGAGAACAACAACTTTCAATTGGCCACCTTAAATACCTTTTCTCATGATTGGATGCACCTGTCTATGAAGTTCAAGGCTTAATGAGCTCACCAAACCAATTGTGTGTTCCAATTAATCAGTGTTAAGTAGTTACAGGTATTCAAATCAACAAAATGACAAGGGTGCCCAAATTTATGCATCTGTCTAATTTCGTTTTGATGCATATTGCACATTTTCTGTTAATCCAATAAACCTCATTTCACTACTGAAATATTACTGTGTCCTTCAGTTATTTGATAGATCAAAATGAAATTGCTGATCCAAACACCCAAATATTTATAAATGAAAATCATGGAAATTGTCAGGGGTTCCTAAACTTTTGCATACAACTGTAAGCTGGTTCAGCTTCACTCTCAACTGGCACTCAACATTCCTTTGTGAGTCTTGCACCATAATGTGACTTATATCTCAACAGGACATCAGATTAGTTTGACAAGCAGACCTGCTGTAAATTAGGAAATTGTCATTCAACTTTACATTAGTGGCCTTAAGGTCATGGGACAGAGGAAGTTACTTGGGGAAAGCTTATCAGTTCTCTGGACAGGGCTGTTTTTCTTTCAGAGAAGTTCAATTCTTTTAATCAATAAGGATACAAAATATTCATGATTCTTGATCACACTACATTTATTATTACCTTTTTTTGTATAACTTATAATATGTATAACAAAACATTTATACTGTTTTACTGTACATTTTAACATGTAAATTATTGTATAAGGATCCTTCTAGATTCCATAGTAAGGATCCTTCTAGATTCCTTAGTAAGGAATATCCACTTCATTAATGCAGTCACACACTGCTTTCCCTGAGCTACGACCCCAACATCCTCGAAAAGCTCCCTGGACTTCTGGCTATACTCTCGACGACTATCACGAAAATCATAGTCCACGTCGGCACCAATGACACCGCTTGTCAACAATCTAAGCTGACGAAAGCAGACTCTATCCGCCTCTTTGACCTGCTCAACAGCAGTGGAAAGCATGCTTTTATTTCGGGTCCAATTCCTACCTTGGGTCTTGGAATTAGCTGTTTTAGCAGGATCTTCAGCCTTCATACCTGGCTCTAGTCTGTCTGCAGTACCCATGACATTGGTTTTATTCACAATTTTAACTTATTCTGGGATCGTTCTTCCTTGTTTGCACAAGACGGTCTTCACCCAAACAAGTCAGGTAGTTGCATGCTGGCGGCTAACCCGCAGCACGTAATTGACTATTTACATCACCTGTTTCCCCTTTCTCTTCTCTGCCCACCAAAAACAGCCATGCACCCTCTGCTGCCACTAACTCCCCCTTGTGGACTGATCATAGTGCTGCTATTTTGATCCCTGATCCCTCTAGGGTTACTTTTAAAATTCCTCTTGTAATTTTGCATAGGTCCTTAATATGAAACAGACACAGCCGACACAGCAATAATAATAATTTAAAAAAGATCCGGGCCAGAACCCTACTTCCAGTCTCAACTTCAGTTCTGACCCAGCAGAGACTTTTTAAGATGGCTCTTCTCAATGTAAGATCCCTCTCTAACAAAATGTTTATTTTAAATGATTTTATCTCTTCTACTGATTTAGATTTCATGTTCTTAACAGAATCCTGGTTACATCCTGATGATCACAGACAGCTTGCTGAATTGTGCTCTCCAGATTATGACTGCTTTAGCCGCCCTAGGGATTGTGGCCGTGTGGTGGCCTTGTTACTGTCTATAGGAAGCATTTAAAGTGTAACCTTATAGCTTGCAGTTTTCCTCCTTTGAAGTGCTCATGTTTAAACTTGGTGGCCCCCTCCCGGTCATATTTGCTATTATTCATCGCCCCCCTAAACCAGCTGGCTCCTTCTTTTGGAACTCCCTGAATTTTCATCCACTCGTTTAAAATTATGATAGAATTGTTCTTTATTAATATTCATGTTGATGAGTCTTCTAATGCCCTTGCTGCTGATTTTTTAAATATCACTAACTCTTAATTTTAAACAAAATTTGTGTCTGGCCGAACTCATTCCCGTGGCCACACCTTAGACCTAGTCTTTAGTCTGGGTCTGAGAATACCATCTTGGGAAATCAGGGACATGTTTGTATCTGATCACCTATGCATTGTTTTTAACTGTGAATTACAGGCTGCTAGTACTGAATTATCCCACTCTAAGTACACACATTCCCTTAATGAGCATAGTGCCTCAAAATTCTGTACATTGTTCAATTCTCCTGGCAATGTGTTTCCTGACTCCTCCACACCAACAACTTGGTTTATTCTTTTAACTGCCTGTGTTCTTTAACCTTAGATGAAAAATAGACCAAACTCAAAGACTAAAAAACAGCCGTGGTTAAATGAAAGGAAATGCAAAAGAGCAGAATGCAGATGGAAGAAATCAGGTCCCCAGGTCCACTTTGTGGCTATGAAAGAGGTATTACTCCTTTATAATAGGGTGGTGAAGGATGCAAGAACATGCCATTTCTCTGCACTTATTTCTGTCCAACAGCACAACCCCAGATTCCTATTTAAGACTGTGGATCAGTTAGTTAACTCAGCCTCTCCTTGTGCCTCTGCTGATTGTGATGCTGATTGTGAAAAGTTTCTTTTGCACTTTTCTGGAAAGGTGGAGTTAATAAGATCTGGTATTACCCCCAATCCTGCCTTTTTAGATGTGGATCACCCGCTCAGGGATTCTTTGAAGAATTTTTCTGCTGTTACTCTGCCTGAACTCACAGACATCATGTCTCTTGTGAGAGTATCCTCCAGCCCTTTGGACAAAATCTAGGTTTTTAAACTAGGATTTTATTGGAAGTCATGGATTGTATTGCGCCCCATTTGCCAACTATTTTGAACAGCTCGCTGTCTACCAGCTGTGTCCCAGATTACTTTAAAACTGTTGTAAGGGGTGCTGTGGACCCAAAAGCAGATGACGAGGAAGCAGTCTCAGGGAAAAGTAACCGGATGACTACCGTGTTTATTGTGAGGTGGTATGCAGGCAAGTACGGGCAGAACAGTAAGCAGACAGGTAATGAGCAGACAAAAGGCAGATAAGTACCGGCTAGCATAGGTGAAAGCAGGGGAGTGAGTCCAAGGTGGGACACAGTTCACAAAGGAGCAGGCAAAATCCAAAATCCAAGGAGGGGGTCCGGAGGAGGGATTCAAGGACCAGGTGGGAGACTTGGGGGGGACAGCCCGGGGCTGGACAGGTGCGGAGCTGGGGGCCTCGGGTGGACGGCCCGGGGGCTGGACAGGTGCAGAGCTGGGGGCCTCGGGCGGACGGCCCGGGGGCTGGACAGAAGACCGGCGGCAAACACAGAGTCACAGGAGGCTGGCATCGAACACTGAGCCTTTCTGGAGGACAGCGACGAAGACGGAGAGTCACAGAAGGCCGGCGGCGAAGACGCAACCCTTCTGGAGGCCGGCGGCGAATGCTGAACCCTCCGGGAGGCTGGCGGCGAAGACCGAGAGTCTCTGGAGGCCGGCGGTGAACACTGAACCCTTCTGGAGGCTGGAATCCTTCTGGCCAGCGGCGAGGACATAACCCTTCTGGAGGCCGTCGGTGAAGACCGAGAGTCTCTGGAGGCCGGCGGCGGACGCTGAACCCTCTGGGAGGCCGGCGGCAAAGACCGAGAATCTCTGGAGGCCGATGGCGAGGACTGACCCTTTCTGGAGGCCTGCCCATCCACTCAGGGACCAATGGCAGTACAGCGGGGCCGGGGACTGGCAACGACATGTCAGGACGGGGAGCCGGCGACTGGACGCCAGGGCGTGGAGCCGGCGGGACATCAAGGCAAGGTGGCAAGGCGGCTGGATCTGGAGCCGGCGGCTGGGCCTCGGGACAGGGAGTCGGCGGCTGGGCCTCGGGACAGGGAGCCAGCGGCTGGACACCAGGGCGTGGAGCCGGCGGGACATCAAGGCAGGGTGGCAAGGCGGCTGGATCTGGAGCCGGCGGCTGGGCCTCGGGACAGGGAGTCGGCAGCTGGGCCTCGGGACAGGGAGCCAGCGGCTGGACACCAGGGCGTGGAGCCGGTGGGACATCAAGGCGTGGCGCCGAAGCGGCAAGGCCAGGAGCCGGCGGCGAAGGCAGAGCCCTTCTGGAGGCAGGCGTCTGGGCGGAGCTGTTGTGACTCAGCAGGGACTGGAGCAAGGGGCTGCTGCGACCCAGCAGGGACTGGAACCGGCGTGGTAGCAGGCGACTGGACCTCCGGACATGGCACCGTCTTCGGAACCTCAGGCCTGGGAGTAAGGAGCTGCTACGATCCAGCCGGGAAACGAGTCGGCTGCAATCCAGCAGAGAGTCCAGGGAGCTGCTGAGGTCCGGCGGAGAGTCCCGGGAGCTGCTGAGGTCCGGCCGGCAAGAGATTAGACTGCGATCCAGCAGGGAGTACGGGAGCGGGGAGCAGTTGCCACCAGGCCGGGGTTGCTGTCTGCTGTGTACCAGTAGGGTGTGATGGTGGCGCCTGAGGCTCTAGCGGTCCGGCAAAGGTGGTGAGCGCAGGCTGCTGCGATCCAGCGGCGGCGAGGATAGGGTGCGGCTGCTGCGATCCAGCGGCGGCGAGGATAGGGTGCGGCTGCCGCCATCCAGCGGCGGCGAGGACAGGGTGCGGCTGCCGCCATCCAGCGGCGGCGAGGACAGGGTGCGGCTGCCGCCATCCAGCGGCGACAGGGAGCGATGGCTGCCGCCACCCAGCGGAGACAGGGAGCGATGGCTGCCGCCACCCAGCGGAGACAGGGAGCGATGGCTGCCGCCACCCAGCGGCGACAGGGAGCGATGGCTGCCGCCATTCAGCGGAGACAGGGAGCGATGGCTGCCGCCACCCAGCGGCGACAGGGAGCGATGGCTGCCGCCACCCAGCGGCGACAGGGAGCGATGGCTGCCGCCACCCAGCGGCGACAGGGAGCGATGGCTGCCGCCACCCAGCGGCGACAGGGAGCGATGGCTGCCGCCACCCAGCGGCGACAGGGAGCGATGGCTGCTGCCATCCAGCAGAGAGTGGTGGAGAGTGACCGGAATCTGGAGGCGAGGCGGTGCCAGCTGTCGAGAGCTGGGTGGTGAGTTGGGAGACCTGCTGGGTTCTCTGAGTGATTTGGGAAACCATGGCCTGATGGCTGTCTGTCAGAACCCAGAGTAATTGTTCATGCTGGCCTAACAGAATCCCTTGGTTAGCCAGCGCTAAGTGGTAGGGTGCTACTTCCGGGTTATTGCTTGCTGGGTCCATGTTTGGTTGGATCATTCTGTCCACGGGAGAACAAAGAATCCAACACAAACTCACAGAAACAATGCTCGGCAGGAACAACACCATGTGTACAACGATGATCCAACACTGACCAAAGACCCAGACTAAATACCCTAGGGGAGGTGAGACAACGAGACACAGGTGCAAACAATCAAGGGAGGACCAACAATCAAAACTGGAGGGAAAACACAGACAGGAAGTAAAAACACAAGACACACAAGGGAAGAAGAATACTACCAAAATAAACCAGGAAGTGATAACACCTAAACTACCACAAAAACTGCTTGTGTCCAAACAGCCCTAAAAAAACCTGGGCTTGATCCTACCCTCCTGGATAACTATCGTCCAATCTTCAAACTGCCTTTTATTTTAGTACGCTGAGTTCTCTGCAGGACTACCTGTCTGACATAAAAAATTGGATGTCGATAAATTTTCTTCAGCTCAACTAAAATAAAACTGAAATCCTTGGTATTAGACCGCAACACATCACATCTCTAAACAAATACTGCCATCTGCTGGCTACCTGTCACAAAATATCAAGCCTGTTGCAAGATATCTTGGTGTCCTTTTTAGATAGCGATTTATGTTTTGAGCAACATATCACTAAGCTTGTCCAATCATGTTTTTATCACCTCAAATATTGTAAAAATCTGATCTATTTTAAATTTTAGTGTTGCAGAAACTGTTGTACATGCTTTTATCTCCTCACGCCTTGATAATTGTAACAGTCTGTTCACTTGTCTTAATCAAAAAACTTTGAAACGACTGCAGACTGTACAAAACTCAGCTGCTAGGCTTTTAACCAGGACCAAGAGGTATGATCACATCACACCTGTTTTAGCCTCTTTACATTGGCTCCCTGTTTGTTTTAGGATTGATTTTAAGATCTTATTGATTACTTTTAAGGCTCTTCATGGCCTGACTCCAGATTATATTTTAGACCTTTTAATCCCTTATGAACCTTTACGTAGTTTGAGATCGGGGGGGGGCAGGGGTTTTTGTCTGTTCCTGAGTCCAGGATGAAAACTAAGGGGGACAGAGCTTTTGCCATCAGGGCCCCGAGGCTCTGGAACAACTTGCCCGAAAAAATTAGGCTGTCTGAGTCTGTGTCTTCTTTTAAGTCTCTTCTTGCTTTTTTATCGGAAAGCATATCCTGATTTTACCTGAGCTGTCTGTTTATTTTATTGTTTTTTTAAATATATTTTATTATTCACCGTGGTATTTTATTTCTCTCTTTGTGAAGCACTTTGTACTGTACTTTGTTTTGATAAGTGCTCTATAAAGTTTTATTATTATTATTATTATTATATATAACTGTACAATGTTCTTTAGACTTAACACTTGTTGCTACAACAGATTTAAACACCACAACAGCTACAACAATTGTAACAAGTCAATTTTTTAAAAAGGGGAATAGGTTTAGGTTCATCTGTGTCAATTAAAAACACACACACAAAAAAAATCTATACATGTATTGGAAAATCCTCATCATCCAACATCATCAAGGTTCAGTTTTGCTTTCTAGTCAGCAATAACATGTAACTATATAGTCATCTTTACTAACACAATGCCTATTGCTACAATACATCTGAAGCCTGTACTACAAAACAAGTTCAACATACCCAGGATATCTTTTCGTTATCTGGCTTCACTAACCCTAACAACCACGATCACGCTAAGCAGTCACACGGTGGTTATCAACTCGGTAAATCAACCCAGGGTTTTCTAATCCAGCCATGAGCGTGTTCACATAAAAGGGGCGGTGTTTGCAGCATATGACCAATCGCAAACATGGACAAGTCTACTGGCAGCAGAGCACCATATTTTACAAAGAGCAAACTATAATAAGAAGTTATGCACATAATCCAGGCTAAAAGCAAAGTTGTAGCTACCAAACTCAGGAAGGACAGCAGGCAAAAAATCAGCTTATATAATCACTGCTCCATCATAAGGGCACAGGTAGATCTGACTGTAAGTACATTTGCGTATGCCATTAAATGAATGTGTTGCTTAGATGCAATCTTATTATTTCGGCTGCAACCCAAGCAATGTGAAACAGACTTGGAGCAAATTTATAAAAACATAATTCAAGTACAAGGCTTTACTGCTTCATTCAGTCTCTATTGAAGCTGACACAGATAAGTCAGTCCTTCCGATGAGAATCTATATTTCTCATATAGAAAATCGTCAGGGAAAGCAAAAAGTGATTGTCTGCCAAAAACTGACTATATCGCCCAGTTTATATACATCTGCAGCAGCTTTTATGTCTTTGTGAGTGAAACTTTAATGTTTTTTGTAACTGAATGATCAAAATTATGGCCAAATAAGTGTTTGCAGGTTACAGCAAATCAGACATGACATTTTCGTGATTATAGGCAATACTTCAGTATTGTTTCCGCTGTTTATATGTGTTTTGTGTGTCTAATATCCTTGTTTAGGACTATATTTGGATATGTGTATGCCTAAACAAATAATATGATTTTCAGATGTGTTATATATAAAAAAAGAAATTATTAACTATTATTTAACCGCACTGTGCCCTAGATAAGAACCAATCCAGTCATTTTTACCTGTTTAGATATCTTTTAAAGCGAATGGCAATCATTTTCATGGCAGGCGATCACTTTTGGCACGACACCTGTTTTGAACACGCTTTCCATCCTAAGAGACGATCTCATGATCAGCGCACCACTCCTTGGGATCTTCTCATGGATGTATTATTAGAACTTAGATCTTAATAATTAACATATCTAATTAATATATCCACGAGATCTTCTACAAATGGTGATGCCATTTTCCAAGAGAATTGATAGGTCAATAAGTGGTGCTTTCATAGCGTTCATCTCTTATCTCGAACATAACCTGCTCTGGAGCGGGTTAGGTGTGCAGCATGAGTTACCATGGTGATGTACCCTGGTAAGAAGTGAACCACCATACTAAAAACCCAGGATTAATCCTGAATTTACATCGCTAACCCCAAATCCTGCTTGGTAGTACATGCCTCTGAACACTACAACACTCACAGCTACTCTACCAACCACTGTAAACAGTATGAAGTCAAAAATAACTGTGAATTTAGTTATGTTATAACTCTAGTTGTATTTGCGAGAGTTTCAGTGGTAGTAGTAGTAAGTGTTTCACTCTCATGGTATGTTTTTTTTTCTCTTCTCGACTCTTCAAAGTTGTAAACATTGACACCTACTTTGACACGAGAGGGAGGCGGGACCCTAAGCAATATGCGAAATGGACGTATAGGCCATATGTAGGCCTACACACACGCACACCGATTTTCACTCCCTCCTGGTGTTACATTATATACGATGATGATTTTTGTTCTAAATGGAACAGAATGAGGTACAAACAAACCATATTTATTGAATAGAATTTTTTCTATAGAATCTTAAGATAAATGAATATTACCATTTACATCAATAAGAAATTGTAGAAAATAATAAAATATAACGCTGAGCTTTGGCTCTGCTGCCTGGTAATCATACCAGTCGTTCATTTTAACTTCGATATTTAATCAAAAGTCAACGTCAATCCATTGCTTTCCATCTTGCATTAGTCCAGAGTTGTAACTAAACCTTGACTGAGAGACTAGATAATCATTGTATTGTTTTAAAATGATGTGTGTCATCACGCCCCTATATATTGTCTGGACTGGTCCCCACAGAGGTTTGCTGCTGGAATGCGTATGTTTCATTTTGTACACAAGCATATGAAGGCATGTTCGCGTGCAATGCGGTTATCTTTTCCGAGTTGCAGTTTATGAACACCGTTGCCAGTTGGCGTTTATCAAACGTAATAAACAGTTGCATTTCACTCTCACTTTTGTCAGGCACAAAGTCACAGAACGCAGCCATGGAAGTGGCTGGCAAGCAAGCAAGATACAGACGGACCAAGAGACGCACTGCCCATCTAGATTAGCAAGACAGAGACTAGGTCGTGTCTAGATGGTAACCCTGAATTTGCCAAAGTCTTACGAGATTTGTACATGTTGTTTCTTCATTGTGCGCATTCCTAAACCTAACCAAGTAGTTTTATTGCCTAAACCTAAATCTCGTGAGAGTTTCAGCAAATCCAGGGTCACCATCTAGACTGGACTGACAGACTAGAGAGATGCACTGCAAGCTAGCACATCAACTTAACGTTTCTGTTATTTGCTGACATCAAACTTGGAGAGGACAGAACACAAGTTTACCTGATTAATGTTCCCGCAAGTCACTCCCATGGTGTGTTTTTTTTCTCTTTTCGTGACCAGAAGGATAGTTCCGCTTCATCCTCTCTTCGAAGTTGTAAATATTGACACCCGCTCTGACACGAGAGGGAGGCGGGGCCCTAAGCAACTTGTGCAGTGTGCGTATAGGGCCATATGTAGACTTACACTCACACACACACACCGATTCTCGCTCCCTCCTGGTGTTACATTATATACGATGATGATTTTTAAAGGCAAACCAAAAAAAAGGAGGGGCATATTTGCAAGTCACACTGGTGCTACTAGTTATACAATTTAGTAGCACTGTCTCCAAAAACGGTCGCAAAATGCGACTAAATGGTCGCAGTCTGGAGACCTGCGTGAGGTTTTTAAAATAAATTGAAGGGTAACTCACCTGATTAACACATCTGAACACCAGATTTGTCAGTCATTTTTCTTCACTTCTAAGATTTTACTTTTCAGTTTAAAATGCATAATTACAAAAATGTTCTTTTCAGATTCAACACATCCAAACACCACAACACCCACAATATCACCAACAACTGTAGTTACCAGTAAGTTTTTAAAAATAGTGGATGGTGTAACATTACCTTAGTTAACATTTGTTTTAAAATTCTCAGCAATTTTATCTTCACTTGAAGGATTTTACTTTGCGCATAATGTTTTTTTTCTAGATTCAACACCTGTTGCTACAACAGATGTGAACACTACAACAGCTGCAACTCCAACTACAATTATAACAAGTTAGTGCTTTAAAATATTTTCTTACACTACTGTTGCTTTTCCAGATTTGCTTGAAATTTGTCTGTAATTTATTTTCATTTATCAGATTTGACCTCTCAGTTTAACATACAGAATTATTAATTTTCTTTCCAGATTCAACAACAGTTGCTACAACAGATGTGAAAACAACAGTTACCACAACACCAACAACAGCTGTAACAAGTAAGTGATTAAAAATAATTGTTAGTGTAAAAATGTAAAAAAATAAATAAATAAAAGAAAAAAAATTGTTCTAAGCTTGAATACATTTTTCTGTTGTAAGAAATGACTCTTGGTCATATAATGATCTTTGCAGACTCAACACCTTTTGGTACAAAACATATGAACACTATATCATCCACAACTGTACCAACAACTGCATTTACCAGTACTGGGCTCCAGACTAACTCTTTCTACTAGTAGCACTGGTGCTCCCAACGGAAAATTTTAGGAGCAACACTAAAATCCACATGCAACTTCCTGAGGCCCTAAGCAAAATTCTGCAAAAGGGCCCTCCTACCTGCCCCGTGAGACATGTAAACCATTTGGCATTGCCACCCAGTCAAACCTGACACCCCGGTGCTCCCACTACAATCCTCCCTTCTTTAAAACAGTTTGCTCCATCTGTCGGTCTAAGAAAAGGTAGACCTATACGGAACAGAATGAGATACAAACAAACCATATTTATTGAATAGAATATTTTCTATAGAATCTTAAGATAAATGAATATTACCATTTACATCAATAAGAAATTGTAGAAAATAATAAAATATAACGCTGAGCTTTGGCTCTGCTGCCTGGTAATCATACCAGTCGTTCATTTTAACTTCGATATTTAATCAAAAGTCAATGTCAATCCATTGCTTTCCATCTTGCATTAGTCCAGAGTTGTAACTAAACCTTGACTGAGAGACTAGATAATCATTGTATTGTTTTTTTTTTTTTAACTGTGTATTTATTGAACCTTTTTTTTTAAAACAAAACAGTTACATAACTTTTACATAAAATTTGAATACATGAAACACAAAGAATAAATAAACATTGGGGAAGAAGCAAAAAAAAAAAAAAAAAAAAAAAAAAAAGATTCCTGACAGCAGTTCGGTAAATGTACCACATATCGGTAGATTACCTGCATGGTTTAAACATTGATGTATTAGTATATGTTAAAACTATTTCCTTCGAGCAAATATGTTTCAATAAGTGCCCACTTCTGTCGAAAAGAGTCAGATTTTACCTGCAAGTCTGCAGTCATTTTCTCAAATATATATACCTGTTTCAGTCTTTGTGTCCACTCTGTCACAGTAGGTTCACGCACCTTTATCCAATTCACAGTGATTATCTTCCTAGCTACCATTAATAATATATGCAATACAAATAAGTGGGATTTATTAAACTGATCTGAGGGGAAACCATCAAGCAAACAGAAAACTGGGAGCATTGGTATATCTCTTCCCAAAATTTTACTAATTTCCCTTTTAATCCCCTGCCAATACAATAGTACTTTGGGACATTCCCAGAATATATGCACATAGTCCCCCACCATTCCACATTCTCTCCAGCACTGCGATAACGGCGATGTACTGTCAAATTTGGCAACCACCAGTGGGGCTCTGAAGAATCTCATTTTCATTTTCCAATCAAATTCCTTCCACATTTGACTACTTGTACCCTTATGACAGCCAGCACATATATTTATCCACATCTCATCCTCTATTACAGTATTTAACTCTAATTCCCAGTTTCTTTTGATATGAAACGTGTCATCAGATTGGTCCTGCATTAACTTCCTATAAATGTGCTATATGATTTTTAGTAGGTAGACCATGTTCAATAATATTGATAAAATATTTTTCAACATTTATTGGAGTTCTTTTGATTATGTCCCAATGTTTATAATTTGTGATATAATGTTGTAGTTGTAAATATCTAAAGAAGTCATTAGATTTCAGCGAAGACCTATCGCATAATTGAGAAAAGGATCTTATGGTCTCCCCATCAAAAAATTGATTAACTATCTTTAAACCATTCTCTTCCCATCTACTAAAAACATCATCCCATATAGAAGGAAGAAAATCTGGGTTACCTTTAATGGGTATTGCACGTGATAGGGCTATTATTCCTCTAAACTTCTTTTGTATGGTGGACCAGATTTTAACAGTATGCTGTATCCATACATTTGTTATTTTCACTTTTTTCTGTGCCTGCAAGTCCATGAATGGCAGAACTGTCAGAGAAACTCCAGGAAGTGAATTCAGTTCAATATTAACCCATTCTGCTTCTTTATCAATACCAAGCCAAGCAGTCATAGCCCTTAGCTGAGCAGCCCAATAATAGTATCTAAGATTAGGAAGGTTCAAACCCCCCCCCATCTTTATTTGACATAATTATTTTAAGTCTTATTCTTGGTCTTTTGTTTTGCCAGATAAATTTTGAAATCATTTTTTCTAGTTTGTTAAATGCTGAGAGCGGGACCCAAACTGGTAGGGATTGAAATAAGAACAGAAGTCTCGGTAATATGTTCATTTTCACTGTTTCTATCCTACCGAACATGGAGAGAGGTAGTATTTCCCATCCTGCCAAGTCCTTTTTTATCATCTCAAAAAGCCGTGTGTAATTAGCTAGGTATAAACGTGATGCCATAGGTGTAAGGATGACACCCAAGTATCTGAAGCCCTGACTAGACCATCTAAAAGATACCTCATTATCTAACTGTGTGGGCCAATGTCCTGATATCATCATTGCCTCAGATTTCTCAGAATTTACCTTATATCCGGAAACTGAGCCATAATCTCTAAGGCTCTCTAGAAGGGCTGGGATTGATGAGAGGGGGTTTTCAATGAATAGTAGTACATCATCTGCGTATAGCGATATTTTGTGATCTTTTCCTCCTTTATCTTTTATCCCATGTATTCTGGGGTTGCTCCTTATTAACTCCGCTAGTGGCTCAATGCTAAGAGCAAATAAGACTGGGGACATCGCATCTCCCTGGCGAGTTCCCCTGCCTAAATTAAAAAACTCTGAGCAATGCCCATTAACTCGAACTCTTGACTTGGGATTTTTGTAAAAAGTCTTTACCCATTTAACAAAATTATCATGAAATCCCATATAATTAAGAGTCTGCTCCAGAAACACCCAATCCACCCTATCAAATGCTTTCTCAGCATCTAGGCTGAGAAGCATTGAGGGTGTTTTAATGTCTTTTCCAATTTGTTGTATATTTAAAGCTTTTCTTATATTATTTATGCCATAACGTCCATTAATAAATCCAGTCTGATCTGGTTTAACCAATTTTTTAATATGTTTTTGAATTCTGTTTGCTAGTATTGAAGTTAAAATTTTCATATCCTGACAAAGCAAACTTATTGGTCTGTAAGATATACATTGTGTAGGGTCTTTTCCAGTTTTATGAATTACGGTAATAATAGCATCAGACCACGAGTGCGGGGGGTCTTCATTTTGTAATACATGGTTAAACACCTTACTTAAGTTAGGAGCCAGTTCATTTACAAATATCTTATAAAATTCCCCGGGGAATCCATCCACTCCAGGTGATTTGTTGTTTTTTAATTTTGCAATAATCTCTCTTATTTCCTCCTCTGTGATAGGGGATGTCATTTCCTTTGCTTCTTTTTCTGTTAATTTATTTAATTCAATTGATCGCAGAAAGCTTTTAACTTTTTCTTCCTTATTTATTAATTTCTGGCCTTCATATAATTTTTTATAATAATCTTCAAATGCATTAACTATATCGTTTGGTTGTGTTAGCATTATTAACGTATCTGGGTGTTTAATTTTTGGAACTACCCTGCTTGCTTGAGCCTTACGTAATTGGAAGGCTAGGAGCCTGCTTGCTTTATTACTCATCTCATAATATTTTCTACTCACGAATCTGAGTGCCCCTTCTGCTTTATATGTGAGCAGATCATCCAATTTCTTTCTTTCCTGTTTTAAACATTCTAGAGTTTCGATTTTACCTGTTTGTTTATGTTCAATTTCTAGTTTTCTGATTACATCCTCTATCTCGTTTTGTTTGGCTAATCTCAGTTTTTTATTCCTGGATGCTATTTCTATTATTTTACCTCTCATCACTGCTTTGGCTCCCTCCCACAAAATAGATGGAGTAACCAGTCTATTGTCATTAATATCAAAGTATTCAGTCAATTGTTGTCTTATTTCTTCCTTGGCTTTGCAGTCGTTTATCATTGATACATTTAATCTCCAGTATTTAAACTGTTTACCTTGATCTAACTGAAGTTTTAATCTAACTGGAGCATGATCGGATATGGTTATGGGATCTATATGACATTCTGTAATATTGTGTAGATCTGCTCTAGAAGTACAAAAGAGGTCTATTCTAGAGTAACTGCCATGTACATGTGACATAAAAGTAAAATCCTTCTCTTTCGGATGCAAGTGACGCCAGATATCTGCTAAACCTAATTCTCTCATTATTCCTAATAGAGCTTTTACTTTTTTTGACTGTGGTCCCCTATCTGCTGGTAACCTATCCACATGTCTATCTAATACACAGTTAAAGTCCCCACCAATTAGATACAGTCCTTCGCCCTTCTGTGCCAACAAAGAGAAAACATTCTTAAAAAATTGTGGATAGTCTTCATTAGGTGCATAAAGATTAAGAATCATAATTTTTTTGTGCCTGAAATTGTACCAACTACCATGATATATCTCCCCTCTTTATCTTTGTATACTTGCTCCACATTAAAAAAGACTGACTTGGCAAACATGACTGCAACACCTCTCCTCTTCCCCTTGTTGTATGAGGCACTGACAACTTGGTCCACCCATTCCCTTCTCAGCTTTAAATGTTCCCCATCAGACAGGTGGGTCTCTTGAAGCAATGCAATAGAGCATTGCATTTTTTTAAGCTGACTAAATATTTTCTTTCTTTTAATTGGGCTGCTCAGACCTTTTACATTATAACTGACACAGATTAAATTGTCCATTGTTTGATGTTGTATATGTTAGTAACCATCATGTTCCAGTGGTATAAAAAAAAATAAAAAATTAGAAAATAATAAAATAAAACAGCTGTCAAGGGCAGATATTTAAGATATACAGAAACTAAAACAAGCCCCCTATGAATTGTCAATCAAGGCCAGTTACGTCGCCCGGATTGGCGCTACCGGGGCCCCACCCTGGAGCCAGGCCTGGGGTGGGTGCTCGACGGCGAGCGCCTGGTGGCCGGGCCTTTCCCCACGGGGCCCGCCGGGCACAGCCCGAAGGAGCGACGCGGGCCGTCCTCCCGTGGACCCACCACCCGCAGGAGGATCCGTGGGGGGCCGGTGCAGAGATCTGGGCGGCAGTCGAAGGCAGGGGCTTCGGCGACCAGATCTCCGGACACAGAAACTGGCTCCAGGGACATGGAATGTCACTTCGCTGGGGAAGGAGCCTGAGCTTGTGCGGGAGGTTGAGCGTTACCGGCTAGATATAGTCGGCCTCGCCTCCACGCACAGCCTGGGCTCTGGAACCCGTCTCCTCGAGAGGGGCTGGACTCTCCATTTCTCTGGCGTTGCCTGCGGGGGAGGCGGCGGGCTGGTGTGGGCCTGCTCATAGCCCCACAGCTCAGCCGTCACGTGTTGGAGTTTACCCGGTGAACGAGAGGGTCGCGTCCCTCCCGCCTCCGGGTGGGGACAGGTCTCTCACTGTTGTGGCGGCCTACGGGCGAACGGCAGTGCAGAGTACCAGGCCTTCTTGGGGTCCCTGGGAGGGGTACTAGACAGTGCACCGCCCGGGGACTCCGTTGTTCTACTGGGGACTTCAACGCCCACGTGGGCAACGACAGTGACACCTGGAGAGGGGTAATCGGAAGGAACGGCCCCCCTGATCTGAACCCAAGCGGTGTTCAGTTGTTGGACTTCTGTGCTAGTTACAGTTTGTCCATAACTAACACCATGTTCAAGCACAAGGGTGTCCATCAGTGCATGGTGGCACCAGGACACCCTAGGCCGGAGGTCGATGATCGACTTTGTTGTCGTATCATCTGACCTCCGCCGCGTGTCTTGGACACTCGGGTGAAGAGAGGGGCGGAGCTGTCAACCGATCACCACCTGGTGGTGAGTTGGATCCGCTGGCAGGGGAGGAAGCCGGACAGACTTGGCAGGCCCAAGCGTATCGTGAGGGGTCTGCTGGGAACGTCTGGCGGAGCCCTCTGTCAGCAGGGTCTACAACTCACACCTACGGGAGAGCTTCTCCCAGATCCCGGGCGAGGCTGGGGACATTGAGTCCGAGTGGACCATGTTTTCCACCTCCATTGTCGATCGGCGGCTCGTGTAGCTGTGGTCGCAAGGTTTCTGGTGCCTGTCGCGGCGGCAATCCCGAACCCGGTGGTGGACGCCGAAGTAAGGGATGCCGTCAGGCTGAAGAAGGAGTCCTATCGGGCCTTGTTGGCTCGTGGGACTCCCGAGGCAGCTGACAGGTACCGGCAGGCTAAGCGTGCTGCAGCCCGTGCGGTCACAGAGGCAAAAACTCAGGATTGGGAGAGGTTCGGAGAGGCCATGGAGGAGGACTATCGGTCGGCCTCAAAGAAATTCTGGCAAACCGTCCGACGGCTCAGGAGGGGGAAGCAGTGCTTCACCAACACCGTGTACGGTGCGGGTGGAGGGCTGTTGACCTCGACTGGGGATGTTGTCGGACGGTGGAAGGAATACTTTGAGGATCTCCTCAATCCCGCGGTCACGTCTTCCGAAGAGGAAGCGGAGGCTGGGGACCCGGAGGCGGACTCATCCATCACCCTGGCCAAGTCACTGAGGTTGTTGGCAAGCTCCTTGGTGGCAAGGCTTCAGGGGTGGATGAGATCCGTCCTGAGTATCTTAAGTCTCTGGATGTTGTGGGACTGTCTTGGCTGACACGTCTCTGCAACATCGCGTGGCGGTCTGGGACAGTGCCTCTGGACTGGCAGACCGGGGTGGTGGTCCCTCTGTATAAGAAGGGGACCGGAGGGTGTGTTCCAATCACAGAGGGATCACACTTCTCAGCCTCCCCGGTAAGGTCTACTCCAGGGTACTGGAGAGGAGAATTCGTCCGATAGTCGAACCTCGGATTCAGGAGGAGCAGAGTGGTTTTCGTCCCGGTCGTGGAACACTGGACCAGCTCTATACTCTCCATCGGGTGCTCGAGGGTTCATGGGAGTTTGCCCAACCAGTCCACATGTGCTTTGTGGATCTGGAGAAGGCATTCGACCGTGTGCCCTGGGGCGCTTTGTGGGGAGTGCTCTGGGAGTATGGGGTCCGGGGCCCTCTGCTAAGGGCTGTCCGGTCCCTGTATAACCGAGCAGGAGCTGTGTTCGCATTGCCGGCAGTAAGTCAGACCTGTTCCCGGTGCATGTTGGACTCCGCCAGGGCTGCCCTTTGTCACCGGTTCTGTTCATAATTTATATGGACAGAATTTCTAGGCGCAGTCAGGGGCGGAGGGAGTCCGGTTTGGGAACCACAGGATCTCATCTCTGCTGTTTGCAGATGATGTCGTTCTGATGGCTTCTTCAAACCAGGACCTGCAGCATGCACTGGGACGGTTTGCAGCCGAGTGTGAAGCAGCTGGGATGAGAATCAGCTCTTCCAAATCTGAGGCCATGGTTCTTGACCGGAAAAAGGTGGTTTGCTCTCTTCGGGTAGGTGGGGAGTCCTTGCCTCAAGTGGAGGAGTTCAAGTATCTCGGGGTCTTGTTCACGAGTGAGGGACGGATGGAGCGTGAGATTGACAGGCGGATCGGTACGGCGTCTGCAGTGATGCGGGCGCTGTATCGGACCGTTGTGGTGAAGAAGGAGCTGAATCGAAAGACAAAGCTCTCGATTTACCGGTCAATCTACGCTCCTGCCCTCACCTATGGTCATGAGCTCTGGGTAGTGACCGAAAGGACAAGATCGCGGATACAAGCGGCCGAAATGGGCTTCCTCCGCCGAGTGGCTGGGCGCTCCCTTAGAGATAGGGTGAGGAGCTCAGTCACACGGGGAGCTCGAGTAGAGCCGCTGCTCCTCCACGTCGAGAGGAGCCAGCTGAGGTGGCTAGGGCATCTGATCCGGATGCCTCCTGGACGCCTCCCTCGGGAGGTGTTCTGGGCATGTCCCACCGGGAGGCGGCCCCGGGGAAGACCCAGGACACGCTGGAGGGACTATGTCTCTCGGCTGGCCTGGGAACGCCTCGGGATCCCCCCGGAGGAGCTGGAGGAAGTGTCTGGAGCGAAGGAAGTCTGGGAGTCCCTGCTTAGACTGCTGCCCCCGCGACCCGGCCCCGGATAAGCGGAAGAAAATGGATGGATGGATGGATGGAGAAACTAAAACATGAACTATATACATGAACAAGACTCCCACACATCCATTTGGCCAAGTTATCATCTCACAGGCCAAATCCCGATGTAACAGGGGCAGGGAATTGTGACGCTGACTCCCTGGGGTACCAAAAATGCAGCGAGTGCATGCGGCCATTCTGTTTTCAAAACAGGGCCGCCTCCAGGAGTGATTTCCATGCCATGAAAATGCCACTCTCTTCTATAATTTAACCAGAGTTTACTCACATTCTGAAGCAAAAATATCTAGTTTAAATGTACTGCTTACACCTTTTTAAACTGTTCATTCCTTCTGCAAAAATGCTTGAAGATCCGCATCGGACAATGCTGTGCTCAATTCACGTCCACCTTGACCTTGCACTGACCATCTAGCCCTCGATATTTCTCTTACTTGTCGGTCCCGTTCATCCACTCGAACTTTAATTCCTAGGTCCCGCAGCGGTAGTGCAGCATCCATCAGGGTAGGGAAGGTTTTTATTCCCGTCTCCAGGTAGATCCTTATCTGTGCCGGGTAGATGCACTGCGCTCTCACATTCTTCATCTTGAGCTGTTTCATTACATCTCGCACCTGTGCTCTTTTCCTCTGCAGCCCAGGCGAATAGTCATTGTCAAAGTAGATCCGCTTTGTGTTGTAAACGACTTCTTTTTGTGACCAGGCTTGTCTTAAGATTGCATCCTTAACCGCGTAGTCCAGGAATCTCACAATTATCGATCTCGGAGGTGCGGTAGAGTTTTTTGGTTTGGCTGCAAGGGCCCTGTGTGCTCTTTCAATCTTTATATCCATGTCCGGAGGTAGCTGTAGAACTGAGGCGAGCAGCTCCTTAACAAATTCTGCTGTGTTTTCCCCTTCGCAGCCCTCGGGAACTTGATATATTCGCAGATTATTCCGACGAAGTCTGTTTTGCAGGTCTTCACATCTACCTGTAAGATCCGCCTCACGTTCCAGGAGATATCGGAGCGCTCTTTCGTGCCGCATTTGAGTTTCCTCAGCAACATTTATCCGTTCCTCCGTCTCCCCGATTCTGCTCTCCAAACTATTTATTTGGCCTTTTAAGTCCTCGACCGAGGTCTCTAATTTAAATCAGTGATATTTTCGTTTGTTTATGCCCTTCTTGATTTTCTTTTCTTAGCGATTTCAGTTCTTCCATCACTTCAGAAAGTTCGGAGCACGCGGGCTAGCTTTAGCATGTCTGGTAGGGCTAGGTGATCGTTTTTTCTCGTCTCTTTCTCTCGAATTGTCATTTTTAGAAGCATTTTTGTGTCTTGTTATCGTACTCATTTCTGCAAACTCTGATTATACCTGAATTGATTATATAAATCGGGATTTTTGCTACTATCCGACGGAGCTTAACTTTCAAGCGTTTACCATCTCCGTGACGTCACCAGAAGCCCCCCATTGTATTGTTTTAAAATGATGTGTGTCATCACGCCCCTATATATTGTCTGGACTGGTCCCCACAGAGGTTTGCTGCTGGAATGCGTATGTTTCATTTTGTACACAAGCATATGAAGGCATGTTCGCGTGCAATGCGGTTATCTTTTCCGAGTTGCAGTTTATGAACACCGTTGCCCGTTGGCGTTTAGCAAACGTAATAAACAGTTGCATTTCACTCTCACTTTTGTCAGGCACAAAGTCACAGAACGCAGCCATGGAAGTGGCTGGCAAGCAAGCAAGATACAGACGGACCAAGAGACGCACTGCCCATCTAGATTAGCAAGACAGAGACTAGGTCGTGTCTAGATGGTAACCCTGAATTTGCCAAAGTCTTACGAGATTTGTACATGTTGTTTCTTCATTGTGCGCATTCCTAAACCTAACCAAGTAGTTTTATTGCCTAAACCTAAATCTCGTGAGAGTTTCAGCAAAACCAGGGTCACCATCTAGACTGGAACGACAGACTAGAGAGATGCACTGCAAGCTAGCACATCAACTTAACGTTTCTGTTATTTGCTGACATCAAACTTGGAGAGGACAGAACACAAGTTTACCTGATTAATGTTCCCGCAAGTCACTCCCATGGTGTGTTTTTTTTCTCTTTTCGTGACCAGAAGGATAGTTCCGCTTCATCCTCTCTTCGAAGTTGTAAATATTGACACCCGCTCTGACACGAGAGGGAGGCGGGGCCCTAAGCAACTTGTGTAGTGAGCGTATAGGGTCATATGTAGACTTACACTCACACACACACACCGATTCTCGCTCCCTCCTGGTGTTACATTATATACGATGATGATTTTTTTAAAGGCAAACCAAAAAAAAAGGAGGGGCATATTTGCAAGTCACACTGGTGCTACTAGTTATACAATTTAGTAGCACTGTCTCCAAAAACGGTCGCAAAATGCGACTAAATGGTCGCAGTCTTGAGACCTGCGTGAGGTTTTTAAAATAAATTGAAGGGGTAACTCACCTGATTAACACATCTGAACACCAGATTTGTCAGTCATTTTTCTTCACTTCTAAGATTTTACTTTTCAGTTTAAAATGCATAATTACAAAAATGTTCTTTTCAGATTCAACACATCCAAACACCACAACACCCACAATATCACCAACAACTGTAGTTACCAGTAAGTTTTTAAAAATAGTGGATGGTGTAACATTACCTTAGTTAACATTTGTTTTAAAATTCTCAGCAATTTTATCTTCACTTGAAGGATTTTACTTTGCGCATAATGTTTTTTTTCTAGATTCAACACCTGTTGCTACAACAGATGTGAACACTACAACAGCTGCAACTCCAACTACAATTATAACAAGTTAGTGCTTTAAAATATTTTCTTACACTACTGTTGCTTTTCCAGATTTGCTTGAAATTTGTCTGTAATTTATTTTCATTTATCAGATTTGACCTCTCAGTTTAACATACAGAATTATTAATTTTCTTTCCAGATTCAACAACAGTTGCTACAACAGATGTGAAAACAACAGTTACCACAACACCACCAACAACTGTAACAAGTAAGTGATTAAAAATAATTGTTAGTGTAAAAATGTAAAAAAAAAATAAAGAAATAAAGAAAAAGAAAAAAATTGTTCTAAGCTTGAATACATTTTTCTGTTGTAAGAAATTACTCTTGGTCATATAATGATCTTTGCAGATTCAACACCTATTGGTACAACACATATGAACACTATATCATTCACAACTGTACCAACAACTGCATTTACCAGTACTGGGCTCCAGAATAACTCTTTCTACTAGTAGCACTGGTGCTCCCAACGGAAAATTTTAGGAGCAACACTAAAATCCACATGCAACTTCCTGGGGCCCTAAGCAAAATTCTGCAAAAGGGCCCTCCTACCTGACCCGTGAGACATGTAAACCATTTGGCATTGCCACCCAGTCAAACCTGACACCCCGGTGCTCCCACTACAATCCTCCCTTCTTTAAAACAGTTTGCTCCATCTGTCGGTCTAAGAAAAGGTAGACCTATACGGAACAGAATGAGATACAAACAAACCATATTTATTGAATAGAATATTTTCTATAGAATCTTAAGATAAATGAATATTACCATTTACATCAATAAGAAATTGTAGAAAATAATAAAATATAACGCTGAGCTTTGGCTCTGCTGCCTGGTAATCATACCAGTCGTTCATTTTAACTTCGATATTTAATCAAAAGTCAACGTCAATCCATTGCTTTCCATCTTGCATTAGTCCAGAGTTGTAACTAAACCTTGACTGAGAGACTAGATAATCATTGTATTGTTTTAAAATGATGTGTGTCATCACGCCCCTATATATTGTCTGGACTGGTCCCCACAGAGGTTGCTGCTGGAATGCGTATGTTTCATTTTGTACACAAGCATATGAAGGCATGTTCGCGTGCAATGCGGTTATCTTTTCCGAGTTGCAGTTTATGAACACCGTTGCCCGTTGGCGTTTAGCAAACGTAATAAACAGTTGCATTTCACTCTCACTTTTGTCAGGCACAAAGTCACAGAACGCAGCCATGGAAGTGGCTGGCAAGCAAGCAAGATACAGACGGACCAAGAGACGCGCACTGCCCATCTAGATTAGCAAGACAGAGACTAGGTCGTGTCTAGATGGTAACCCTGAATTTGCCAAAGTCTTACGAGATTTGTACATGTTGTTTCTTCATTGTGCGCATTCCTAAACCTAACCAAGTAGTTTTATTGCCTAAACCTAAATCTCGTGAGAGTTTCAGCAAAACCAGGGTCACCATCTAGACTGGAACGACAGACTAGAGAGATGCACTGCAAGCTAGCACATCAACTTAACGTTTCTGTTATTTGCTGACATCAAACTTGGAGAGGACAGAACACAAGTTTACCTGATTAATGTTCCCGCAAGTCACTCCCATGGTGTGTTTTTTTTCTCTTTTCGTGACCAGAAGGATAGTTCCGCTTCATCCTCTCTTCGAAGTTGTAAATATTGACACCCGCTCTGACACGAGAGGGAGGCGGGGCCCTAAGCAACTTGTGTAGTGAGCGTATAGGGTCATATGTAGACTTACACTCACACACACACACCGATTCTCGCTCCCTCCTGGTGTTACATTATATACGATGATGATTTTTAAAGGCAAACCAAAAAAAAGGAGGGGCATATTTGCAAGTCACACTGGTGCTACTAGTTATACAATTTAGTAGCACTGTCTCCAAAAACGGTCGCAAAATGCGACTAAATGGTCGCAGTCTTGAGACCTGCGTAGGTTTTTAAAATAAATTGAAGGGGTAACTCACCTGATTAACACATCTGAACACCAGATTTGTCAGTCATTTTTCTTCACTTCTAAGATTTTACTTTTCAGTTTAAAATGCATAATTACAAAAAATGTTCTTTTCAGATTCAACACATCCAAACACCACAACACCCACAATATCACCAACAACTGTAGTTACCAGTAAGTTTTTTAAAAATAGTGGATGGTGTAACATTACCTTAGTTAACATTTGTTTTAAAATTCTCAGCAATTTTATCTTCACTTGAAGGATTTTACTTTGCGCATAATGTTTTTTTCTAGATTCAACACCTGTTGCTACAACAGATGTGAACACTACAACAGCTGCAACTCCAACTACAATTATAACAAGTTAGTGCTTTAAAATATTTTCTTACACTACTGTTGCTTTTCCAGATTTGCTTGAAATTTGTCTGTAATTTATTTTCATTTATCAGATTTGACCTCTCAGTTTAACATACAGAATTATTAATTTTCTTTCCAGATTCAACAACAGTTGCTACAACAGATGTGAAAACAACAGTTACCACAACACCACCAACAACTGTAACAAGTAAGTGATTAAAAATAATTGTTAGTGTAAAAATGTAAAAAAAAAATAAAGAAATAAAGAAAAAAGAAAAAAAATTGTTCTAAGCTTGAATACATTTTTCTGTTGTAAGAAATTACTCTTGGTCATATAATGATCTTTGCAGATTCAACACCTATTGGTACAACACATATGAACACTATATCATTCACAACTGTACCAACAACTGCATTTACCAGTACTGGGCTCCAGAATAACTCTTTCTACTAGTAGCACTGGTGCTCCCAACGGAAAATTTTAGGAGCAACACTAAAATCCACATGCAACTTCCTGGGGCCCTAAGCAAAATTCTGCAAAAGGGCCCTCCTACCTGACCCGTGAGACATGTAAACCATTTGGCATTGCCACCCAGTCAAACCTGACACCCCGGTGCTCCCACTACAATCCTCCCTTCTTTAAAACAGTTTGCTCCATCTGTCGGTCTAAGAAAAGGTAGACCTATACGGAACAGAATGAGATACAAACAAACCATATTTATTGAATAGAATATTTTCTATAGAATCTTAAGATAAATGAATATTACCATTTACATCAATAAGAAATTGTAGAAAATAATAAAATATAACGCTGAGCTTTGGCTCTGCTGCCTGGTAATCATACCAGTCGTTCATTTTAACTTCGATATTTAATCAAAAGTCAACGTCAATCCATTGCTTTCCATCTTGCATTAGTCCAGAGTTGTAACTAAACCTTGACTGAGAGACTAGATAATCATTGTATTGTTTTAAAATGATGTGTGTCATCACGCCCCTATATATTGTCTGGACTGGTCCCCACAGAGGTTGCTGCTGGAATGCGTATGTTTCATTTTGTACACAAGCATATGAAGGCATGTTCGCGTGCAATGCGGTTATCTTTTCGAGAAAGGCAGTTTATGAACACCGTTGCCCGTTGGCGTTTAGCAAACGTAATAAACAGTTGCATTTCACTCTCACTTTTGTCAGGCACAAAGTCACAGAACGCAGCCATGGAAGTGGCTGGCAAGCAAGCAAGATACAGACGGACCAAGAGACGCACTGCCCATCTAGATTAGCAAGACAGAGACTAGGTCGTGTCTAGATGGTAACCCTGAATTTGCCAAAGTCTTACGAGATTTGTACATGTTGTTTCTTCATTGTGCGCATTCCTAAACCTAACCAAGTAGTTTTATTGCCTAAACCTAAATCTCGTGAGAGTTTCAGCAAAACCAGGGTCACCATCTAGACTGGAACGACAGACTAGAGAGATGCACTGCAAGCTAGCACATCAACTTAACGTTTCTGTTATTTGCTGACATCAAACTTGGAGAGGACAGAACACAAGTTTACCTGATTAATGTTCCCGCAAGTCACTCCCATGGTGTGTTTTTTTTCTCTTTTCGTGACCAGAAGGATAGTTCCGCTTCATCCTCTCTTCGGTTGTAAATATTGACACCCGCTCTGACACGAGAGGGAGGCGGGGCCTAAGCAACTTGTGTAGTGAGCGTATAGGGTCATATGTAGACTTACACTCACACACACACACCGATTCTCGCTCCCTCCTGGTGTTACATTATATACGATGATGATTTTTAAAGGCAAACCAAAAAAGGAGGGGCATATTTGCAAGTCACACTGGTGCTACTAGTTATACAATTTAGTAGCACTGTCTCCAAAAACGGTCGCAAAATGCGACTAAATGGTCGCAGTCTTGAGACCTGCGTGAGGTTTTAAAATAAATTGAAGGGGTAACTCACCTGATTAACACATCTGAACACCAGATTTGTCAGTCATTTTCTTCACTTCTAAGATTTTACTTTTCAGTTTAAAATGCATAATTACAAAAATGTTCTTTTCAGATTCAACACATCCAAACACCACAACACCCACAATATCACCAACAACTGTAGTTACCAGTAAGTTTTTTAAAAATAGTGGATGGTGTAACATTACCTTAGTTAACATTTGTTTTAAAATTCTCAGCAATTTTATCTTCACTTGAAGGATTTTACTTTGCGCATAATGTTTTTTTTTTCTAGATTCAACACCTGTTGCTACAACAGATGTGAACACTACAACAGCTGCAACTCCAACTACAATTATAACAAGTTAGTGCTTTAAAATATTTTCTTACACTACTGTTGCTTTTCCAGATTTGCTTGAAATTTGTCTGTAATTTATTTTCATTTATCAGATTTGACCTCTCAGTTTAACATACAGAATTATTAATTTTCTTTCCAGATTCAACAACAGTTGCTACAACAGATGTGAAAACAACAGTTACCACAACACCACCAACAACTGTAACAAGTAAGTGATTAAAAATAATTGTTAGTGTAAAAATGTAAAAAAAATAAAGAAATAAAGAAAAAGAAAAAAATTGTTCTAAGCTTGAATACATTTTTCTGTTGTAAGAAATTACTCTTGGTCATATAATGATCTTTGCAGATTCAACACCTATTGGTACAACACATATGAACACTATATCATTCACAACTGTACCAACAACTGCATTTACCAGTACTGGGCTCCAGAATAACTCTTTCTACTAGTAGCACTGGTGCTCCCAACGGAAAATTTTAGGAGCAACACTAAAATCCACATGCAACTTCCTGGGGCCCTAAGCAAAATTCTGCAAAAGGGCCTCCTACCTGACCCGTGAGACATGTAAACCATTTGGCATTGCCACCCAGTCAAACCTGACACCCCGGTGCTCCCACTACAATCCTCCCTTCTTTAAAACAGTTTGCTCCATCTGTCGGTCTAAGAAAAGGTAGACCTATACGGAACAGAATGAGATACAAACAAACCATATTTATTGAATAGAATATTTTCTATAGAATCTTAAGATAAATGAATATTACCATTTACATCAATAAGAAATTGTAGAAAATAATAAAATATAACGCTGAGCTTTGGCTCTGCTGCCTGGTAATCATACCAGTCGTTCATTTTAACTTCGATATTTAATCAAAAGTCAACGTCAATCCATTGCTTTCCATCTTGCATTAGTCCAGAGTTGTAACTAAACCTTGACTGAGAGACTAGATAATCATTGTATTGTTTTAAAATGATGTGTGTCATCACGCCCCTATATATTGTCTGGACTGGTCCCCACAGAGGTTGCTGCTGGAATGCGTATGTTTCATTTTGTACACAAGCATATGAAGGCATGTTCGCGTGCAATGCGGTTATCTTTTCCGAGTTGCAGTTTATGAACACCGCTGTTGCCCGTTGGCGTTTAGCAAACGTAATAAATAGTTGCATTTCACTCTCACTTTTGTCAGGCACAAAGTCACAGAACGCAGCCATGGAAGTGGCTGGCAAGCAAGCAAGATACAGACGGACCAAGAGACGCACTGCCCATCTAGATTAGCAAGACAGAGACTAGGTCGTGTCTAGATGGTAACCCTGAATTTGCCAAAGTCTTACGAGATTTGTACATGTTGTTTCTTCATTGTGCGCATTCCTAAACCTAACCAAGTAGTTTTATTGCCTAAACCTAAATCTCGTGAGAGTTTCAGCAAAACCAGGGTCACCATCTAGACTGGAACGACAGACTAGAGAGATGCACTGCAAGCTAGCACATCAACTTAACGTTTCTGTTATTTGCTGACATCAAACTTGGAGAGGACAGAACACAAGTTTACCTGATTAATGTTCCCGCAAGTCACTCCCATGGTGTGTTTTTTTTCTTTTCGTGACCAGAAGGATAGTTCCGCTTCATCCTCTCTTGAAGTTGTAAATATTGACACCCGCTCTGACACGAGAGGGAGGCGGGGCCTAAGCAACTTGTGTAGTGAGCGTATAGGGTCATATGTAGACTTACACTCACACACACACACCCGATTCGCTCCCTCCTGGTGTTACATTATATACGATGATGATTTTTAAAGGCAAACCAAAAAAAGGAGGGGCATATTTGCAAGTCACACTGGTGCTACTAGTTATACAATTTAGTAGCACTGTCTCCAAAAACGGTCGCAAAATGCGACTAAATGGTCGCAGTCTTGAGACCTGCGTGAGGTTTTTAAAATAAATTGAAGGGGTAACTCACCTGATTAACACATCTGAACACCAGATTTGTCAGTCATTTTTCTTCACTTCTAAGATTTTACTTTTCAGTTTAAAATGCATAATTACAAAAAATGTTCTTTTCAGATTCAACACATCCAAACACCACAACACCCACAATATCACCAACAACTGTAGTTACCAGTAAGTTTTTTAAAAATAGTGGATGGTGTAACATTACCTTAGTTAACATTTGTTTTAAAATTCTCAGCAATTTTATCTTCACTTGAAGGATTTTACTTTGCGCATAATGTTTTTTTTCTAGATTCAACACCTGTTGCTACAACAGATGTGAACACTACAACAGCTGCAACTCCAACTACAATTATAACAAGTTAGTGCTTTAAAATATTTTCTTACACTACTGTTGCTTTTCCAGATTTGCTTGAAATTTGTCTGTAATTTATTTTCATTTATCAGATTTGACCTCTCAGTTTAACATACAGAATTATTAATTTTCTTTCCAGATTCAACAACAGTTGCTACAACAGATGTGAAAACAACAGTTACCACAACACCACCAACAACTGTAACAAGTAAGTGATTAAAAATAATTGTTAGTACCACAACACCACCAACAACTGTAACAAGTAAGTGATTAAAAATAATTGTTAGTGTAAAAATGTAAAAAAAATAAAGAAATAAAGAAAAAGAAAAAATTGTTCTAAGCTTGAATACATTTTTCTGTTGTAAATTACTCTTGGTCATATAATGATCTTTGCAGATTCAACACCTATTGGTACAACACCAGATTTGCTTGAAATTTGTCTGTAATTTATTTTCATTTATCAGATTTGACCTCTCAGTTTAACATACAGAATTATTAATTTTCTTTCCAGATTCAACAACAGTTGCTACAACAGATGTGAAAACAACAGTTACCACAACACCACCAACAACTGTAACAAGTAAGTGATTAAAAATAATTGTTAGTGTAAAATGTAAAAAAATAAAGAAATAAAGAAAAGAAAAAAAATTGTTCTAAGCTTGAATACATTTTTCTGTTGTAAGAAATTACTCTTGGTCATATAATGATCTTTGCAGATTCAACACCTATTGGTACAAATACATATGAACACTATACATTCACAATTGTACCAACAACTGCATTTACCAGTACTGGGCTCCAGAATAACTCTTTCTACTAGTAGCACTGGTGCTCCCAACGGAAAATTTTAGGAGCAACACTAAAATCCACATGCAACTTCCTGGGGCCCTAAGCAAAATTCTGCAAAAGGGCCCTCCTACCTGACCCGTGAGACATGTAAACCATTTGGCATTGCCACCCAGTCAAACCTGACACCCCGTGCTCCCACTACAATCCTCCCTTCTTTAAAACAGTTTTGCTCCATCTGTCGGTCTAAGAAAAGGTAGACCTATACGGAACAGAATGAGATACAAACAAACCATATTTATTGAATAGAATATTTTCTATAGAATCTTAAGATAAATGAATATTACCATTTACATCAATAAGAAATTGTAGAAAATAATAAAATATAACGCTGAGCTTTGGCTCTGCTGCCTGGTAATCATACCAGTCGTTCATTTTAACTTCGATATTTAATCAAAAGTCAACGTCAATCCATTGCTTTCCATCTTGCATTAGTCCAGAGTTGTAACTAAACCTTGACTGAGAGACTAGATAATCATTGTATTGTTTTAAAATGATGTGTGTCATCACGCCCCTATATATTGTCTGGACTGGTCCCCACAGAGGTTTGCTGCTGGAATGCATATGTTTCATTTTGTACACAAGCATATGAAGGCATGTTCGCGTGCAATGCGGTTATCTTTTCCGAGTTGCAGTTTATGAACACCGTTGCCCGTTGGCGTTTAGCAAACGTAATAAACAGTTGCATTTCACTCTCACTTTTGTCAGGCACAAAGTCACAGAACGCAGCCATGGAAGTGGCTGGCAAGCAAGCAAGATACAGACGGACCAAGAGACGCACTGCCCATCTAGATTAGCAAGACAGAGACTAGGTCGTGTCTAGATGGTAACCCTGAATTTGCCAAAGTCTTACGAGATTTGTACATGTTGTTTCTTCATTGTGCGCATTCCTAAACCTAACCAAGTAGTTTTATTGCCTAAACCTAAATCTCGTGAGAGTTTCAGCAAAACCAGGGTCACCATCTAGACTGGAACGACAGACTAGAGAGATGCACTGCAAGCTAGCACATCAACTTAACGTTTCTGTTATTTGCTGACATCAAACTTGGAGAGGACAGAACACAAGTTTACCTGATTAATGTTCCCGCAAGTCACTCCCATGGTGTGTTTTTTTTCTCTTTTCGTGACCAGAAGGATAGTTCCGCTTCATCCTCTCTTCGAAGTTGTAAATATTGACACCCGCTCTGACACGAGAGGGAGGCGGGGCCCTAAGCAACTTGTGTAGTGAGCGTATAGGGTCATATGTAGACTTACACTCACACACACACACCGATTCTCGCTCCCTCCTGGTGTTACATTATATACGATGATGATTTTTAAAGGCAAACCAAAAAAAAGGAGGGGCATATTTGCAAGTCACACTGGTGCTACTAGTTATACAATTTAGTAGCACTGTCTCCAAAAACGGTCGCAAAATGCGACTAAATGGTCGCAGTCTTGAGACCTGCGTAGGTTTTTAAAATAAATTGAAGGGGTACTCACCTGATTAACACATCTGAACACCAGATTTGTCAGTCATTTTTCTTCACTTCTAAGATTTTACTTTTCAGTTTAAAATGCATAATTACAAAAAATGTTCTTTTCAGATTCAACACATCCAAACACCACAACACCCACAATATCACCAACAACTGTAGTTACCAGTAAGTTTTTTAAACATAGTGGATGGTGTAACATTACCTTAGTTAACATTTGTTTTAAAATTCTCAGCAATTTTATCTTCACTTGAAGGATTTTACTTTGCACATAATGTTTTTTTCTAGATTCAACACCTGTTGCTACAACAGATGTGAACACTACAACAGCTGCAACTCCAATTATAACAAGTTAGTGCTTTAAAATATTTTCTTACACTACTGTTGCTTTTCCAGATTTGCTTGAAATTTGTCTGTAATTTATTTTCATTTATCAGATTTGACCTCTCAGTTTAACATACAGAATTATACATTTTCTTTCCAGATTCAACAACAGTTACCACAACACCAACAACAACTGTAACAAGTAAGTGATTAAAAATAATTGTTAGTGTTAAAATAAAAAAAAAAGAAAGAAAATTGTTCTAAGCTTGAATACATTTTTCTGTTGTAAGAAATAACTCTTGGAGATATAATGATCTTTGCAGACTCAACACCTATTGGTACAAAACATATGAACACTACAACATTCACAACTGTACCAACAACTTCATTTACCAGTACTGGGCTCCAGACTAACTCTTTCCACTAGTAGCACTGGTGCGCCCAACTGAAAATTTTAGGAGCAACACTAAAATCCACATGCAACTTCCTGGGGCCCTAAGCAAAATTCTGCAAAAGGGCCCTCCTTGTCGCGGGGCCGAACTGGGGACCCAAAAGCAGAACACACGGACAGAGCAGATTAGGGCTCAAACAGTTTTATTCTTGGTATTGTCAGCGAGATCTGTAGTGTCCGGCGTTGTTCGTGCTGGTCCCGTGGACTCAACGGGACCAGGATTGAGGCCAAGTGGCAGCTCTTTAAGCGGAGACGACGGGGACTGGTTTTGGGCTGGCTGGTGTGGCAGCAGGCTGGGCTGAGCTGGCGATGGGTCCGGGAGTCGGAGAACAGGAGCGGCGTGACCGCTGGCGTGGAGTGGAAGTTGCAGGGATCTGGGGACAGACTGGAACGGAGATTACCGGCAAGGCGAAGATCTGAGACAGAGACAGATAAGGTTACCATCAAGGTAAGTATTTAGCACATAAACAATTTCCTTACTTGCGGATGCCGTTTCACGTAGTGCATACTTGGGTATGAAGACGATCTGGCGCTGGAAGTGTGGATGAGCCCAGTAGATAAACTGTTGTAATGGATGATGATGGAGAACAGGTGTGCCGGTAATCAACCGCAGCCGGGAGATCGGGGAGCCAGCCAGAACACAGACACACACTTACATAGACAACAACAGACAGGGCACAGCCAAGAAACACAAGGGAGGACAGATACAAAAGAGTACAAGAGGATCAGGGGTCATAGTGGTTAACTATGACAGGACCCCCCCTCTAATGGGCGCCTCCTGGGCTTTTCAGGGTGAGCCTGGTGGAACTCCAGAATCAACTGTGGGTCCAGGATCGAGGTGCAAGTGAGGAACCCAGGACCGTTCCTCGGGACCATACCCTTCCCAGTCCAGATACTGGAGCCCCCTACCTCGCCGACGAACGTCCAACAGCCGCCGCACAGTGTATGCTGGATGGTCCTCGATCACCCAGGCGGGTGGAGGGGGAACGGCTGGAGGGCACAGGTTCCTGACAGCTACAGGCTTGATTTGTGAAACATGAAAGGTTGGGTGAACCCTCATAGATTGAGGTAAACGGAGTCTCACAGCGGTGGGGCTAATGATACGTTCAATCATGAATGGTCAAATGTAGCGGGGGGATAATTTTTGAGATTCGGTATGTAATGGAATGTTTCTGGAAGAAAACCACACTTTCTGACCTGGCTAGTAAGCGGGTGCTGGAGTCCTACGTTGATCTGCGATCTGCCGATTCCGTTCTGATGACTGACACAGCGCTGCTCGGGTCTCTCGCCATACCTTGCGGCAGCGGCGAAGATGGTGGTGAACTGATGGAACCGCCAGCTCCCTCTCCTGGGACGGGAAGAGGGGGGGCAGATTACCTAAAGATGCCTCGAAAGGAGAGAGACCAGAAGCAGAGCAGGTTAATGAATTATGGGCATATTCAATCCAGGCGAGGTGGGAACTCCAGGTCGACGGGTTTGCGGCAATCACGCAGCGCATGCGGCCTCGAGGTCCTGGTTAGCCCTCTCAGTCTGACCATTAGACTGGGGATGGAACCCTGAGGAAAGACTGGCGGTTGCCCCCAGTGCCTGGCAGAAGGCCTTCCACACCTGGGAAACGAACTGGGGTCCCCAGTCAGAAACTATATCCAGGGGTATGCCATGTATACAGAAGACATGTTGGACTACGAGGTCAGCTGTCTCTCGGGCTGAGGGAAGTTTGGTTAAGGCTATGAAGTGGACCGCCTTCAAGAAACGATCCACAATGGTGAGGATGGCGGTATTGCCATGTGAACAGGGAAGACCGGTGACGAAATCCAGGGCGATGTGTGACCATGGCCGACTGGGGATGGGGAGAGGTTGAAGTAGGCCTGCTGATGGCTTATGTGAAGTCTTGCCTCGGGCGCAGGTGCAACACGCAGCGACAAAGGCCCGGGTGTCGGCCTCCATAGTCGCCCACCAAAAATACCTTTTTAAAAGTGAAAGAGTATGAAGCGTACACGTTGTGTCCCCACTGTAGCACCTGGGAACAGACTGAGTCCGGGACGAACAGTCGATTTGGGGGGGCCGTTCCCTGCGTCGGGCTGATCACGTTGGGCCGCTCTCACAATAGACTCAATCTCCCATGTGATGGCAGCTACTACGCAGGTAGACGGGAGAATGGTATCTGGTTCGGGGGAGCTGTCCAAGGTATAATGTTGCCGGGAGAGGGTGTCTGGCTTGGTGTTCTTAGACCCAGGGCGATAAGTTAAGGTAAACTTGAAGCGACCAAAGAACAGGGCCCAGCGCGCTTGGCGAGAGTTTAACCTCCTTGCTGTCTGAATATACTCCAAGTTTTTATGATCGGTCCATTCAATAAACGGCTGCTCCGCTCCCTCCAACCAGTGCCGCCACTCCTCTAGGGCTAGCTTGACCACGAGGAGCCCTCTATTTCCGATGTCGTAATTTCGTTCGGCCAGAGAGAGTCGTCGCGAAAAAAAGGCGCACGGGTGGAGTTTCTGGTCCGTGGGGGAGCGTTGCGAGAGGACGGCTCCGACGCCGATGTCGGAGGCGTCCACCTCCACAGTGAATTGTCGTGAGGGGTCGGGTTGAATGAGGATGGGAGCCGATGTGAAAAGGTCCTTTAAACGGGTCCAGGCCACCTCAGCTTCCGGGGTCCAGGAAAAAGGGCTCTTGGGGGAGGTGAGACTAGTCAATGGCGCTGCCACCCGGCTATAATCTTGAATGAACCGCTGATAGAAGTTTGTGAATCCCAAAAAATGCTGTAGCTGTTTGCGGGTGGTGGGTCTAGGCCACTCTGCCACCGCTTGGGTCTTGGCGGGATCAGTCCTCATCTGACCGCTCTCCAGGATATACCCCAGGAAACTCACTGATTGGATGTGGAATTCGCATTTCTCCACCTTGACGAATAGCCGGTTCTCCAGGAGCCTTTGTAGTACTTGCCGGACATGGAGGACGTGGCTGGATTAGTCCGGGGAGAAGATAAGTATATCGTCCAGGTAAACGAAGACAAAGTGATTGAGGAAATCCCGTAGCACATCATTCACCAGAACCTGAAAGATGGCCGGGGCGTTCGTGAGTCCGAATGGCATTACTAGGTACTCGAAGTGGCCCAGAGGGGTGTTGAATGCCGTCTTCCACTCGTCCCCTTCTCTGATACGCACCAGGTGGTAGGCGTTCCGGAGGTCTAGCTTGGTGAATACTTTAGCTCCCTGGAGTGGTTCAAACGTGGAGTTGATTAGTGGCAGCGGGTATTTATTCTTGATGGTTATTTGGTTTAATCCTCTGTAATCAATGCAGGGGTGAAGTGACCCATCTTTTTTCTTCACAAAGAAAAAACCCGCCCCAGCCGGTGAGGAAGACGCCGGGATCAGACCGGCATGAAGCAACTCCCCGATGTACTTCTCCATAGCCTCCCTCTCTGGTCGCGACAGGTTGTACAGACAGGTCGCTGCCAGTGGGGCTCCGGGGAGGAGATCAATAGCGCAATCATATGGTTGATGTGGTGGTAGGGACGTCGCCAGATCTTTGCTGAAGATCTCGCTGAGGTCGTGGTACTCGGGGGGAATTAAAGACAGGTCCGGAGGATCCACCCTAGGCGAGGTGGAGCTGCTCTCTGGTGGTGACTGAGCAGATTGCAAGCATGTAGCGAGACAAAAAGGGCTCCAACCCGCTATTCTTCCCTTGGCCCAGTCAATGTGGGGATTATGATGCTGCAGCCAGGGGAAGCCCAGAACCAGTGGTGTGATGTGAGATGAGATGAGCTGGAACTTGATCTCCTTGCGGTGGTTCCCAGAGAGTACCAGGGACATCTGGGTGGTACGGTGGGTGACGCGAGCCAGAACCTTGCCATCTAGTGCCTCCGTGTTACGTGGACTCTCCAGTGGTTCCGTGAGGAGACCCGTCTGTCGAGCCAACCCTGTGTACAAGAAGTTGCCTTCGGCGCCAGAATCTATCAGGGCCAGCAGAGGAATAGACCCACCCCGGAAGTAAAGGGTAGGCGGGACCTGTAATCTGGGTGAACCTTGATTAAGGGGGTCGTTGTGGCTCACCTGAACCCCCACTGCGACCGGTGAGCCTACTCTTTTGGCCTCCGGGGACATCTATCCCGGAAGTGACCCCTCTCGCCGCAGTATAGGCACTCTCCTGCAGCAAGTCTGCGACGGCGCTCCTCTGGTGTCAAGTGGGTCCGGCCTACTTGCATAGGTTCCCCCTCTGGTTCGGTTGTGGTTGGCGAGTTAGCATTAGCCGGAGACGGATTGGACACTCTGGTACGGGGGTGAACGGTTGTAGCCACATGGCGAGCAGGAAGGGGGCGAGAACGGTTGGTGCGCTCCCGGAACCGCTCGCGCATGCAATTATCCATTCGATTGCACAAGGTCACCAATGCATCCAGCTCAGAGGGTTCCTCACGGGCGGCTAGCTCGTCCTTAAGGTTGTCGTTAAGACCAGCGATGAATGCGCTGATAAGCGCCTCCTCGTTCCAACCGGAGTCAGCAGCGAGGGTGTGGAACTCTACGGCGTAGTCTGCTACGCTGCGGATCCGGATCCACAGCAGTCGATTACCCGCATTTCCACCGTCCACAGGATGGTCAAAGAGCCCATGCTAATGCTCTGTCCCGGATCCCAGGCGTGGGATTCCCGGGGGGGAGGGGCCCTCGGAGGATCCGCGGGAGTGGGAGGTGGCGCCAACGGAGCCGTCGAGGCGAGTTGGGACACCTGCTGCGTCAGCTGCGTAAGTTGAGTTACCATGGCCTGATTGCTGTCGGCTAGAGCCCGAATTATCTATTTGTGCTGTTCCAGAAGAATCCCTTGGCTTGTTATTGCCTGGTGGAATGGGTCGCCTTCTGGGTTTGCGTCCGCTGGGTCCACGTTGGCCAGATCGTTCTGTCGCGGGGCCAAACTGGGGACCCAAAAGCAGAACACATGGACAGAGCAGATAAGGGCTCGAACAGTTTTATTGTTGGTATTGTCAGGGAGATCTGTAGTGTCCAGCGTTGTTCGTGCTGGTCCAGTGGACTCGACGGGACCAGGATTGAGGCCAAGTGGCAGCTCTTTAAGCGGAGACGACGGGGACTGGTTTTGGGCTGGCTGGTGTGGCAGCAGGCTGGGCTGAGCTGGCGATGGGTCCGGGAGTCGGAGAACAGGAGCGGCATGGCCGCTGGCGTGGAGTGGAAGTTGCGGGGATCTGGGGACAGACTGGAACAGAGATTACCGGCAAGGCGAAGATCTGAGACAGAGACAGATAAGGTTACCATCAAGGTAAGTATTTAGCACATAAACAATTTCCTTACTTGCGGAGGCCGTTTCACGTAGTGCATACATCGGTATGAAGACGATCTGGCGCTGGAAGTGTGGATGAGCCCAGTAGATAAACTGTTGTAATGGATGATGATGGAGAACAGGTGTGCCGGTAATCAACCGCAGCCGGGAGATCGGGGAGCCAGCCAGAACACAGACACACACTTACATAGACAACAACAGACAGGGCACAGCCAAGAAACACAAGGGAGGACAGATATAAAAGAGTACAAGAAGATCAGGGGGCATAGTGGCTGACTATGACATTCCTACCTGACCCGTGAGACATGTACAGTTAGACATAAGTTAGTGTAAAAATGTAAAAAAATAAATAAATAAAAGAAAAAAAATTGTTCTAAGCTTGAATACATTTTTCTGTTGTAAGAAATGACTCTTGGTCATATAATGATCTTTGCAGACTCAACACCTTTTGGTACAAAACATATGAACACTATATCATCCACAACTGTACCAACAACTGCATTTACCAGTACTGGGCTCCAGACTAACTCTTTCTACTAGTAGCACTGGTGCTCCCAACGGAAAATTTTAGGAGCAACACTAAAATCCACATGCAACTTCCTGGGGCCCTAAGCAAAATTCTGCAAAAGGGCCCTCCTACCTGCCCCGTGAGACATGTAAACCATTTGGCATTGCCACCCAGTCAAATCTGACACCCCAGTGCTCCCACTACAATCCTCCCTTCTTTAAAACAGTTTGCTCCATCTGTCGGTCTAAGAAAAGGTAGACCTATACGGAACAGGATGAGATACAAACAAACCATATTTATTGAATAGAATATTTTCTATAGAATCTTAAGATAAATGAATATTACCATTTACATCGATAAGAAATTGTAGAAAATAATAAAATATAACGCTGAGCTTTGGCTCTGCTGCCTGGTAATCATACCAGTCGTTCATTTTAACTTCGATATTTAATCAAAAGTCAATGTCAGTCCATTGCTTTCCATCTTGCATTAGTCCAGAGTTGTAACTAAACCTTGACTGAGAGACTAGATAATCATTGTATTGTTTTAAAATGATGTGTGTCATCACGCCCCTATATATTGTCTGGACTGGTCCCCACAGAGGTTGCTGCTGGAATGCGTATGTTTCATTTTGTACACACGCATATGAAGGCATGTTTGCGTGCAATGCGGTTATCTTTTCCGAGTTGCAGTTTATGAACACCGTTGCCAGTTGGCGTTTGTCAAACGTAATAAACAGTTGCATTTCACTCTCACTTTTGTCAGGCACAAAGTCACAGAACGCAGCCATGGAAGTGGCTGGCAAACAAGCAAGATACAGACAGACCAAGAGATGCACTGCCCATCTAGATTAGCAAGACAGAGACTAGGTCGTGTCTAAATGGTAACCCTGAATTTGCGAAAGTCTTACGAGATTTGTACATGTTGTTTCTTCATTGTGCGCATTCCTAAACCTAACCAAATAGTTTTATTGCCTCAACCTAACCAAGTAGTTTTGTTGCCTAAACCTAAATCTTGCGAGAGTTTCCGCAAATCCAGTATCACCATCTAAACTGGACCGACAGACTAGAGAGATGCATTGCAAGCTTGCACATCAACTTAACATTTCTGTTATTTGCTGACATCAAACTTGGAGGACAGAACACAAGTTTACCTGATTAATGTTCCCGCAAGTCACTCCCATGGTGTGTTTTTTTTCTCTTTTCGTGACCAGAAGGATAGTTCCACTTCATCCTCTCTTCGAAGTTGTAAACATTAACACCTGCTTTGAAACAAGAAGTAGGCGGGGCCCTAAGCAACTTGTGCAGTGAGCGTATAGGGCCATATGTAGACCTACACCCACACACACACGATTCTCGCTCCCTCCTGGTGTTACATTATATACAATGATGATTTTAAAACGCAAAACAAAACAAAAAAAGCAGTCTGGAGACCTGCGTAGGTTTTTAAAATAAATTGAAGGGGTAACTCACCTGATTAACACATCTGAACACCAGATTTGTCAGTAATTTTTCTTCACTTCTAAGATTTTACTTTTCAGTTTAAAATGCATAATTACAAAAAATTATCTTTTCAGATTCAACACATCCAAACACCACAACACCCACAATATCACCAACAACTGTAGTTACCAGTAAGTTTTTTAAAAATAGTGGATGGTGTAACATTACCTTACTGTTGCTTTTCCACATTTCCTTGAAATTTGTCTGTAATTTATTTTCAGTTATCAGATTTGACCTCTCAGTTTAACATACAGAATTATACATTTTCTTTCCAGATTCAACAACAGTTACCACAACACCACCAACAACTGTAACAAGTAAGTGATTAAAAATAATTGTTAGTGTAAAAATGTAAAATAAAAAAATAGTTTTGAGCTTGAATAATTTTTTTCTGTTGTAAGGAATAACTCTTGGTCATATAATGATCTTTGCAGACTCAACACCTATTGGTACAACACATATGAACACTACAACATTCACAACTGTACCAACAACTGCATTTACCAGTTCTGGGCTCCAGACTAACTCTTTCCTCTAGTAGCACTGGTGCTCCCAACTGAAAATTTTAGGAGCAACACTTATGTAAATCCACATGCAACTTCCTGGGGCCCTAAGCAAAATTCTGCAAAAGGGCCCTCCTACCTGACCCGTGAGACATGTAAACCATTTGGCATTGCCACACAGTCCAACCTGACACCCCAGTGCTCCCACTACAATCCTCCCTTCTTTAAAATAGTTTGCTCCATCTGTCAGTCTAAGAAAAGGTAGACCTATACGGAACAGAATGAGGTACAAACAATATTTATTGAATAGAATATTTTCTATAGAATCTCAAGATAAGTGATTATTACCATTTACATCAAGTCACTCTCATAGTGTTTTTTTCTCTCTTTTCGTGACCAGAAGGGTAGTTCCGTTTCATCCTCTCTTCGATGTTGTAAACATTGACACCCGCTTTGACACGAGAGGGAGGCGGGGCCCTAAGCAACTTGCGTAGTGAGCGTATGATGCCATATGTAGACCTACACTCACACACACACCGATTCTCGCTCCCTCCTGGTGTTACATTATATACGATGATGATTTTAAAAAGCAAAACAAAATAAAAATGAAGGGGCATATTTGCAAGTCTCACTGGTGCTACTGGTTATACAATTTAGTAGCACTGTTTCCAACAACGGTCGCAAAATGCGACTAAATGGTCGCAGTCTGGAGACCTGCGTAGGTTTTTAAAATAAATTGAAGGGGTAACTCACCTGATTAACACATCTGATTTGTCAGTATTTTTTCTTCACTTATAAGATTTTACTTTTCAGTTTAAAATGCATAATTACAAAAAATTATCTTTTCAGATTCAATACATCCAAACACCACAACACCCACAATATCACCAACAACTGTAGTTACCAGTAAGTTTTTAAAAAATAGTGGATGGTGTAACATTACCTTAGTTAACATTTGTTTTAAAATTCTCAGCAATTTTATCTTCACTTGAAGGATTTTACTTTGCGCATTATGTTTTTTTCTAGATTCAACACCTGTTTCTACAACAGGTGTGAGCACTACAACAGCTGCAACTCCAACGGCAATTATAACAAGTTAGTGCTTTAAACTATTTTCTTACACTACTGTTGCTTTTCCACATTTCCTTGAAATTTGTCTGTAAATTATTTTCATTTATCAGATTTGACCTCTCAGTTTAACATACAGAATTATACATTTTCTTTCCAGATTCAACAACAGTTACCACAACACCAACAACAACTGTAACAAGTAAGTGATTAAAAATAATTGTTAGTGTAAAAATGTAAAATAAAAAAATAGTTTTGAGCTTGAATAATTTTTTTCTGTTGTAAGGAATAACTCTTGGTCATATAATGATCTTTGCAGACTCAACACCTATTGGTACAACACATATGAACACTACAACATTCACAACTGTACCAACAACTGCATTTACCAGTACTGGGCTCCAGACTAACTCTTTCTACTAGTAGCACTGGTGCTCCCAACTGAAAATTTTAGGAGCAACACTTATGTAAATCCACATGCAACTTCCTGGGGCCCTAAGGAAAATTCTGCAAAAGGGCCCTCCTACCTGACCCGTGAGACATGTAAACCATTTGGCATTGCCACACAGTCAAAACTGACACCCCATTGCTACCACTACAATCCGCCATTCTTTAAAACAGTTTGCTCCATCTGTCGGTCTAAGAAAAGGTAGACCTATATGGAACAGAATGAGGTACAAACAATATTTATTGAATAGAATATTTTCTATAGAATCTCAAGATAAGTGATTATTACCATTTACATCAATAAGAAATTGTAGAAAATATAAATTGTAGAAAATAATAAAATATAACACAGAGCTTTGGCTCTGCTGCCTGGTAATCATACCAGTCGTTCATTTTAACTTCGATATTTAATCAAAAGTCAATGTCAATCCATTGCTTTCCATCTTGCATTAGTCCAGAGTTGTAAATAAACCTTGTCTGAGAGGCTAGATAATCATTGTACTGTTTTAAAATTATGTGTGTCGTCACGCCCCTATATATTGTCTGGACTGGTCCCCACAGAGGTTGCTGCTAGATAACGTATGTTTCATTTTGTACACACTGGTGCTCCCAATTGAAAATTTTAGGAGCAACTTCCTGGGGCCCAAAGCAAAATTCTGAGAAGGGGCCCTCCTACCTGACCCGTGAGCCATGTAAACCATTTGCCATTCTCGTTTTGTTGCTTAAATTTTAATCCTGGGAGAGTTTCCGCAAATCTAGGGTCACCATCTAGGCTGGACTGACAGACTAGAGAGAAATGCACTGCAAGCTAGCACATCAACTTAACATTTCTGTTATTTGCTGACATCAAACTTGGAGAGGAGAGAACACAAGTTTATCTGATTGCTTTTCCTGCAATTCACTCTCATGGTGTGTTTTTTGTTTTCTTTTCGTGACCAGAAGGATAGTTCCACTTCATCCTCTCTTCGAAGTTGTAAATATTGACACCCGCTTTGACACGAGAGGGAGGCGGGGCCCTAAGCAACTTGTGTATTGAGCGTATAGGGCCATATGTAGACCTACACACACACACTGATTCTCGCTCCCTCCTGGTGTTTCACATTATAGACGATGATGATTTTAAAAAACAAAACAAAAAAAGGAGGAGGGGGGGCATATTTACACTTGTTTCTCTTGTATTTTCTTTTGTGTCCTGTCTACTTTGCCTTTTTTTCTGGTGTTTATCTCTTTCTTCACATCACAAAAAAAGGGAAATGTTTATGCATAGCTTTGCTCATGTTTTTCATCTTTTTTAAATACACATGATTTTTCATATTTTTTAAATAAACAGGTTTTGATGTGGAAATGTCAGTCAGATTAGACAAGGAATACACAGCAGAATTAAATAATTCAGCAAGTTCTACCTACAAGGAGCTTGAATCAAGGATTAATTCAGTGGTAAGTGCACTGTTAACAACATAACAAATTCTAACTTGTGTTTTCAGTTGTTCATGTTCTAATGTTCGTATCATTAACCATATCTCTCCCACAGTTAAAGGAGCAGTATAAAGGAATCACAGGGTTTATCAATGTTTTTGTGAGGGGATTCAGGTATGATAATTCTGGCATTAAAAACATTTGGAGGCAGGAATACCTACACATTTTACATCACAAATTTGGATTTTGTTTGTTCTTACAGAGAAGGAAGCATTATTACAAACTTTGTTGTTCAGACAACACAAGTTAATCCGGATGAAGTGGCCAAAGCAAATCAAAAACTCCCAGAAGCAATGCAGTCTATTGCCCCTGTCATTGGCTCAGTTACTGCATTTTACAACAGTAAGTTCAAAAATGCTAGTAGTTTATTACGTTTTGTTTAACTTTATTGAATTCCTAACTGATCTCTTTTACTTTCTTCAAAGGTCCAACTTCAATCAGCTTTCCAAACCTCACTTACACCGGTAGCCCCATGACGTTGACGTGTGGGCCCCCTCCTGAAAACATTAATGTGGGACAAATTTCTGGTTTTGAGTGGAAATTTAAAGAACGGGGAATTAAAGACAGTGAAAGGATGAAAATAACTGCTTCTAACATGAAGTCTATGCTTACAGTTAGCAACGTCATCCTTCCTGATATTGGTAAGTCAATGCTAGCTGAATTTTTTCACTAATAAGAAATCCGTAACAAAGAAATATTATAAAATTTGAATAATACAGTAGTTACCCAAGTATACACCATAAAAAGCTGGGTTCAACATTTCATGATACTGTGAAATGAGTTTGGGATTTTAATGATATTGAAATTATATATGAATATGAATATTGTGAATGTATCAGTATCAAAATATTTAGTCACAGCTGTAGTGAAATACTGACATATTTACAATTATCAGTTTTTCATTATTTTACAGTATATCAATGCAATCATTAATCCTTACTTCTCTTAATCACAGGACGTTACAAATGTACTCTGAGGGGCGAAGTAATTAATTTCTTCCAAGAAGGAGTTGTAACAGGAAATGAAATCAAACAAGCTCCCATTGTGCGACTACAGAGTAAAGTTAATGTTAAATGCAAAGAGGGACAGATACAACCACTTCAGTGTTGTGTGCAGTCCACCTATAGAGTGAGGTGGTTTCGAGACGAAACTGTTTTACCCATAGGTAAGTATGAACTGACATTGAAAACTCCTCAATCTGATCATGCTGAGAAGCTGTTACCAGTTTATCTTATTAACAACGCTGTTATGTGTTCACAGGTTTCACTGACAATGGAGAAACCTACTGCATCAAGCATGATTACCAGCTAGAAAGCTGCAGCGGATCACAGCCAAAAGAAATATATTTTATATGTAAGGTAGATGAACCAAAGGGTTATGAAATGACAACATTAATGACCATTTTCAAAGATGGTAAGAGCAACATTTGAAATGTGACTTTACTGTTCCTTAGCTATTTTTACTATTTGTGTAATACTAATTGAGTGTTTAACTCTTAAGGTGTTAAATGTGACAATGCTCCATATGGGACTGGACGAGCAGGTGACATATCAAGCATAGGATGTGATAATGGTCAAGAGGGGAGCAGGACTGCAGTCTGTCAGGAAACAGGAGAATGGAAACTTATGGAGGACACCTGCATCATAACACAAATCAAGGAATTATTAATTGATTCACAGGTAGGTGATCTGGGGATAACAAATCAACCCCATTAGAAATCTCTGAAACATACAGTATACCATACGTATATTGTTAGAGTGACAAATTTCACTGGCGGCAGGTCATATCAGCTGTCACAAATTGTTTGTTAATTCTGTGAGTAACTTGACGACACAAAATTAAACATCTCTGGTGTCTGGTTAAAGTGCTCTCTGCAGTCCCTCCTATGTCTTTTCCTAAACACTTTTCCTTCATATTAATGGGAAATGTCATGAGGTCAAGGAAAGATGAGAAGGAGAATTCCTAATGACTTGATTGGCGACGTGATTATGCAACGGTGGATGTTATTGACGTGGGTCTGCCATGGTGAAACTACAATGTTCCGAAGATGGTCTACAAGATTGTTTCATGCAGGCAATATAAACATGGACAACCCGGGGAAATATATTACTTCATTAACAAGGTTGGGATCGAAATAAAAAAGAAATACAGGCACTGCCTGTAAAAAGAAATACAGGCAGTGACTCTGGAAGTCGATAAAAGTTGGGTGTGCTGAGAGAAGGTCAGTCTATATAATGACTTCATACTAAATAAAGAAAGAGAGGGGACGACACGCAGCAAAGGGCTGGACTCAAACCCGAGCCACTGTGGCAAGGAGTCTCCCTTGCACACGGGGTGCGCGCTCCACCAGGCGAGTCACAGGGGCGCCCCTATAGCTAATAGTTATTAACAACAATTTGAGAACGTTTTACACTACAGCAGACAGCGAACTTGAACACCAACATGTATGTCAAAGCAGCCACAGCAACTACACAGTCAACAACAGGAACTAATGCATGAGAACTGCAAGGAGATGAAGAGGACGAGACAGCAACTGGACGCGGGCAAGAGATGACCCACAACCAGTTCATCATAGTTTCTAAGTATGCAGTGCAGAGAGGATACAGACGTTTCATAGAGGAGACGAGCCTTGGCTATATAACGTGGATCTATCAGAGACTCCAGTCTGCAGTGTAGTTCATACACTTCACTGATAAACCACACTGAAGAGTAATATTAGTCTTCATGATCAAAGAAAATTTTTATATCATGTTCACACTTCTGTCCATATTCACACGCTCCCTCTCTCTGCTGCGAGTCTGCTTTACGTGAACGGCGGAATGGTGCATCGCTTTTAATGTTGCCGCAAGGAACTGGGGGACGGCATTATCTCCTTTCCTTTCGTAAAGGATGATCCAGTGTACCCTATGGAGATAAGAACAGAAGCAGTGAAGCACCTTTCCTTAGCATTTAGAGAATTTTACCAGCTCTTATCATGGCTGCCACTTAAGTACTTCCAGATCATTTCACTCATTTCACTTCAACCGCAACCCTGGTGTCTGTACTATAAAGATCATTTGTGAGGGAAGAACCTCCACTCTGTAACACTGCTGTACAATCATGAGTGGACTAGTGTTTTTGTATTTCCAAAAATTCCACCAGACTGATATGTCTTCTCTCTAGATGATCACTTTACGTAAATTTCAGCAGTCACTGTCTCCCAGTTAAACTTTTATTCATATCATAGCAATAATTTAAGCTTATCAACTTTATAGTTTTGAATAAGGACCTTCAGTATTTGGATGAAGAAGCTTTAGTAGCTACAGCTGTTATGTCAATGTGTCAGATACATGTTTAATCAACATTTAAGCAAATATTGTATTGTAATCTGTAATGGAAGATATCCAATTTTAAAGGACTGGGATCAGGATTGGGGCCAAAACATTTTTTATCGGGATATACCTAATACCAGAACATTCTTTTAGCCTGGTGCACAACAATTGTCTGTAACTGTTTCTAGAGGCCAGATATAAATATCTCTGAATTTGCCATGAACATTTTGCAATCTCATACTAATAAAATGTGGTTACATAAGTTTTTGTTTTTAATGTTTCATTCTTTCAGGACTTGGTTGTGCAGGAAGTGCCAGAATTTGTGGCGAATCTAAGTAAAACTGTCCAGGAAGACCAAACAGAAATTGCAAATTCATCTGCAACCATATCAGCTATTGTTAACATCCTAAACACCATTGCAATTGTTTCCACTGTTGTCAGTGAATCTGTCATGCAGGTAGGTTAAACCTTCCCTTCTGTAGCTTCTTAGTAAAGGATATATGTGTTATGTTAACAAATGTACTTTTTGACTTTCTGTTGAGGTTGTACCCTCACAATGAAATGTCTCTTCATCTGCAGAATATACTTGAAACAGTTGATGTCATCATTGGTGATGATGCAAAAGAGTCCTGGGCAGCTTTGAATGCAAATGAAACCCGCAATGCAAGCTCAGAATTATTGGGTTCACTGGAGACTCTCTCTAATGGACTGGTCGGGAAGTTTGTCATTGCAACTCAACGGATCCTGCTCAGCAGAACCCAATTTAACAACTCCTTCAGGGCAGATCTGAACTCCAGCATTGTCATAGACATTCCAAACACCAACATTAACAACGTCTTTATCACCACCATCACCTTCTCCACCCTCAATAATGTTATGCCAGCACGGAACTCCAGCTTTGACGCCAGCCTCTTCAATGCCACCAGCAATGAAACTGTTAATGATAATGCCATCAATGCTGCCGTGGTGCTAGTCCAAATAAATGCAACAATTCAGAATGTCACTCTGAGCTATGACAAGCTAAACAACTCCCTGTCACTAAACCCACAGTGCGTCTTCTGGAACTTCACACTCTTTGATAATCTGGGTGCTTGGGATGATGAGGGGTGTGAGTTTGTTTCGGACAGAAACAACACGGTAACCTGCAGCTGCAACCATCTCACCTCCTTCTCACTTCTGATGGCAACAGACATCCCTCCAGAACTGAAAGATGCCTTGGATATAATCACTTATATTGGAGTTGGGATATCTCTGGCAAGCTTAGTTATATGTCTTATTATTGAAGGATACGTTTGGAAAGCCATTACCAGAAATAGCACTGCTTTCATGCGTCATGTTTCCATCATTAACACTGCCCTGTCTCTGCTGATCGCTGACATCTGTTTCATCATTGGTGCCTCTATTGCTAAGAACCCCCTTGAAAACCCAGGAGAGGACTATGAAGTTCCAGTTAGACCATGCAGCACAGCAACATTTTTTATGCACTTTTTCTACCTTGCGCTGTTCTTTTGGATGCTTGTGTCAGGCCTTCTGCTCTTTTACCGGACAGTCATGGTCTTCTCCCACATGTCGAAGTCAACCATGTTGGCCATTGGCTTCAGTTTGGGCTACGGGTGTCCTCTGATTATAGCTGTTATTACGGTTGCTGTCACAGCACCAGGAAATGGATATATCAGGAAATATGATGCTTGTTGGCTCAACTGGATTGAGACAAAGGCCCTGCTGGCCTTGGTGATTCCTGCCTTGACCATAGTTTTCATCAACATTTTAATTGTAATCGTGGTCTTGTTCAAAATGCTGAGAAGAGGTGTGGGAGACACAGCCCAAACAGATGAAAAGCATACGCTGGTGGTCATTACAAGGTGTGTGGTCATTTTGACTCCTTTATTTGGACTGACCTGGTCTTTGGGAGTGGGAACCATATCATCAACAAATAAAGGAATCCACATCGCCTTTGCATTCTTCAATTCACTACAGGTACTTGCATCCATTGAAATACAAGGTTGTAATTTAATGCTTACAGTATTTTTGTGTAATAAAACATTGTGTTCTTCTGATGATAAAGAAATGTGCATGTCATCTGTCTTTCCTCAGGGTTTCTTCATTTTAGTGTTTGGGACACTATTTGATTCAAAGGTATGTTGGCTTCGAAAAAATATTTTTACATTTTGGGAAATATACTTATTTGCTTTGTTGCTGAGAGTTAGCTGAGAAGATCGATATCACTCTAAAAGTATGGAGGAAGTATTCAGGTCCTTTAGTAGTAGTAAAGGTAGCAATGCCACAATATAAAAATACTCCATTATGACCTAATGTCCTGAATACAAAATTCTTCTCAAATAAAAGTGCTGAAGTATTATCAGCAAAATGTACTTAAAGTATCAAAAATAAAAGTACTGTAGTTATAGCTATCGAATAAATGGCACTGATAAGTAGTACTATAAAAAGTACTGTACTTGAGTAAATGTACTTAGGTACTTTCCACCACTGCCACTCTCATGTCTGTGAGCTACTATGTAAGTGTGGTGCAAGAGACAGGAGGCAATTGGCTTAGGTTAGCATAAAGACTGGGAGTAGGGAGAGCAGCTAGCCTGTCCAAAGTTCAAAAATCTGCCTACCAGCACCTCTATAGGTCACTAATTAACACGTTGTGGTTTTATGGGGAGTTCTTGGCATCAAACAAGATACAATACATTTATTAGTAGCTTATTTTAATAGTGTTAAATTAATTGCCTCCTGGCTTTAGCTTCATATTTAGCACACATATATGAGAGTGTAATCAATCTTCTCATTTAACTCTTGACAAGAAGGCAAATATATTTCATGCATATTTCCCAAAATGTCACTGTTCTTTTAAAGTGCCAATCTTGCTAAATATTTCTTGCACAGTAGTTGAATACTGTTGTTTTTGACATAGACTTGATTGTGTCTGTAGATCCGTTCTATCCTCTCAAGGAAATTACCTACATCAAGCACAGGCTCTAATCCAACAAGAGTAAGTGTTTTTTAATATCCCAAACTTAAAATTTAGAAAGTTTTGTCCTACCTGTAACTGAATCTACAGACCTGTTAAATGCTACAGAAATTATTACGTTAAATTTCAAAGTAAAAAATACAACGTTTTTTCTGCAATCACTTAATTTTACTTATTTATTTGTTTCTACTATAGAGTACAAGTGGTGGCATTTCCTCTCTCAGTGGACTAAACTGGATAAGTCGACTGCGCGGAAGAAGATGTAAGCTGTTGTTTTAAAGTTAGCAACTTTTCTGTTTATTTGAATCAGCTGTCTTATTAATTTATTTGTCTTTCAGATATCTACCGTGTGTCAGAAGCCGCAAACTCAAGCAGCGCTGGTGCATCGGAGTCATTTGTCAATATATGAATTAACGCAACAATCTGTACATACACAAATGATTTCATTATTTCAAGATTTTTCAGTACATAATCTAAAACTGTGTTTCGTATGACATAATTATGTTGACATGATCCTGTTCGAATTATAATATAATTAGGGTTCAAACCGTGAAGCGGTAGAACCCTACTGAGTTTGTGTTGGTTTATTATTATTATTATTTGTCTTATGCCGCGGCTCAAATTGCTGTGAGCTGCAATGAGCTAGAAACACAAAACTTGGCCCAATAACTGGAACTGATGTGCATGTGCTTCCACAGAAATGAGCCCAATCGGGCCACATGGTTGTGCTGTAATTAAGGCCCAAAAATGCAATTTTGAACAGGCTACGCCCCACACACCGTAAGTCCAAAGGACTTGAAATTTCTCTCACAAGTCCAACTAAATGTGCTCTACAAAAAAGCCGCTTGGACCATTAAAGTCCACCATGATGGATTATTTTGCAAAATTGCATAATGTGAAAAACTAATGAATAATTTTTGAATTTTAACACTATCAACACCAATGTTTTTATACAGCATCGCTGGACTGAGATAAATGTTTCGATCATAAATGAGCAAGATCGGTAAAAAAATGGCTGCCATCAACCAACATATCTTTGCCAAGGGCTTGGCTTAGCACAAAATTGGTCATAACTCATTAACAACTTGTCCAATCATCACAAATCTTGGGAGATACCTTCACTCTGTGTTTGGGAATAGGTGTGCCAAAGCATTTTGAGCTCGACCCATAGGGGTCACCACAAATGCCAAAAAACTGTACCTCAAAACCCGTTGGACAGAATTTCACCAAATTTGGTGTGCATGCTCTGGGGGTAAGTATTAACCAAAATCTAAAGTGCCATATTGACTGGTGAGAGTGGGCGTGGCCTATCACATACTTTAACTTAAGATGCCTTTGAGCAATCCTGATTAAACATACTGTAGACATCGCTGTCTCCTGAACATACATAGCGAGTTTCGTTAAAATCTGGTGGATGGGGGGGCAATGGCAGAACTTGAGTGCGCAGTTATTGAAACGCTGCAGGCTTTGTGATGATGGAACAAGTGTGTGATTGGTCTCACTCCTTTCAAACTGAATTAAGTAAGCTGAAGTGACTGATCGCTGCTGCCTGCGACTGCCAATCAAGCTGCTTCCTTCTGTTGAGCGAAAAAAGGTTTTAACCCGCCCATTGCCGCCTACAGTTATATTTCTAAATGTAATCATGATACCTAACAATATCATCATTCATTTAACATGGCTATTGATGCTATTTTATAACACTACATTATCAAAATGAACATTTCAAACTGCAAAACAACTTGAAAGTTAATTTGTCTCTGTATATAATAAGGTCAACTGGAAGTGTAATCTTTTGGATGCCTTAGTGTGTCAGGCCCTTGGAAGAGAGCGTGTCTTTAGACAGCGTGCTGATATATTGGCAGAGACAGATTAATGGTTGTCACGGTTTAATTTACCACGGGCTGTGCAACTCTGCAGACAGACACGTCGATCCAATCCTATTCCCTTAATTCCACTGCTGACGCTGTTAAAAATGATAGACTTTCATTTATAGATCTCCGAAAGCAGGTCTTCAATCTCCGAACTTGTAAAGTTCTTCTTTTTACTCTTCAATGTCATTTTCATGAATGAAGACTTCCTGACATATGGGGCATAGCCTTATATGGTATTATTGGGGTGTTGATTATGCTAATTTATAATTCTTATGAACACGCACTTACAGAAGGCATTCATCATGTTTACTTGGGTCATTTACACAGTAATCTGAAGTTAGGAGCGTTTGCTGACATGGCACACTCATACGAGCCCACCATACAAAAAAAAAGTAAGAGAAAGTTAAGATAAGAATATGAAAATGATTGTGCATGAGGCCCATTGTTCTGGTTAGCAGTGTCCTCTGCTATTTTTATAGTTTCACACATTCAGTCAAAAACGAAACGGATGTCTGAAAAAAAAGAATGCAGCAGGATTCAAGACAGTCTCATGCACCAAATGTAAAAAAGAGCCAAAGTGAATATTGGTTCACTACATTTTTGTATTGGTAATGTTTTTGCTTATAATAAAAACTGTACCTGTGTAGATAAACAAGTCTTATCTTGTTAATAAATTCTCCATGTATACATGTACACTGTTTGGAAAACATTGTCAACTAACTGCTAGTTACTTAACTTACCACTTCTACTTATGCTCAATAAGTTACATTTTGTTAAATCACAACATTTAAGTTGAAGTCCTGTAATAGGAAATCTCTTCTGCACATTGGTGTGGAAAAGTAAATTGAGTTTTGGTAGCGGTGTAGCTAATCAATAACACGTGCAATGTCACAAGCATAGCTCAGGCCCAACCATCTTTGTTGTAGTTCACACATAATTCCAATGCCCACCCTCCCCCACAGACAGCTGTAATGTATTTACATTTCTGTATTGTTATTTAAAATGCTTATTCAACATGTTGCCTAGGTTTAATGTGCATTGTGATGGTAAAAAATTAAATTAAAGAATGAAAATTAAATTTAAAAAAGAACTAATACTGCAATGAAATAGAACTATACTGTTCACTGGCCCAAAAAAATAGCTCATAAAAGATTAACTTTGCTGTTAAATGTTTTCATTAAAAATTTGTAAATAAAAATCAACAAGATTGAAAGTGTTTTTCTTATAAATTCCACACAAAACATTGATTTCCCATTATGTTTACTACTGTAAATTAGCAATCTCTCACAATTAACAGACAAATGAGCACACTACACATACATCACACATTATCCTATTCAACACTTAAATCTAAAAAATATGATTAACGAAGACTCAACACTGGACTGCAAATTGTGTAGCCTATTTAGTATTCAACCTGTTACAGAAAGGTTTTAAAGACAGATTGGTTCCTTGATAGTATCAAATTATAATGTCAACCAAAGAGTAAGAGAGAGAGTAAAAATCCATTTGAAACTGTATCTCGATTTCACTTTAAAACTCATTGTATTCACAGATGGATAAACACTGCATCAAAAGCCAAGTAGTAAATATTGCTAAAACTGATTGTACTGAACAAAACTGCCATAGCATGAATTTACATTCTCTGTTGTACATCTAACTCACTGTAAAATCACCAAACCATTTGGTTACCGAAACTCGATATCTATGTATATCACATTAACATTAATATTCTTTGCTGTTGCACATGTTCAATATCTATTTGATAATTTTTCATCATGAAATACATTTTTTTATTTGCCTCTACTTGAACACTTTCATTAGTGATGAGGGTGATTACAAGATATTTTTCTGCCATTGTTTTGGGGCTATTTTAGATGTTATCTGGAGAATCAGATGGCAGTTTATGTCCCTTATGTCCCTACACTAAGCAGGCCAATAAGTTGTGGTGATAATCCTACCATTGGTATTGCTTTCATTACATATTGTTTTGAAGTTTGTCATCTCAAGGTGCTCATAATGCATGGATTAATAGCAGAAATTCAGTTCCATGATGATTTTGTTAAATCAATAAAGTTACCACTCGAAGGCATTGAAGGGCTTTCCCCCATTTACGGGATAGCAGATCTCGATTTTGACAATTCTCACTTTAGCTTAACATTGGTTCTCTCCTTGAATTCCCAACTCCTTTCATTGACTAATTACCTAAAATTGTACTCATTTTGACAATTCAAGATATTTTTTAATTGTTTTGTTGAACTCATCAGGGTTCTATTTCGTACATGCTTCTGTATTGGTGTACCCCGTCGCCTCAGCACCCTGAAGCAGATCTTTGCACATACAGTAATGCCCAATCAGGTGGTAGGGCTTACGGTGGACAGCATGCGAGTTGATGTCGCTGTGAGTGTGGCTCTTCATAAAACTCCAAAAAATGTCTCAAGATTAGCTTAAACTAGACCTGAAGTGCAATGAGTGATTAAATTATATTTCCTAAATGGTATGAATCTGAGATCAGGAGTGGTTCTCAGGACTTCCAAGCTAAAAACAAGACAAAGAAAATGCACATGACAACAAATCAAGAAATGGAAGGGAGCAGCCTCAAAGAAAGCCTCAAAATTATGTTGACAGACTTCAAAGAAGATATTTCCTAGCAAATTGAGGAGTTCAGATTGGAGTTTGAGAATTTCTTGTCGGAGTGAAACAAATACCAAAGGATGTAAAAGAAATCTGCTCTAATCTGGGAGAGGCTGCAAGTAACATCGAAGAAGCTGAGCAAATAATTAATCACCTGGAAGAGAGAGGTGACTACAAACGTGGCATTAAAACACCTGCTGCAGGAACAAAAAAAGATGAACGAAAAGGTGGAATACCTTGAAAATAAATCTCGGCAGAACAACACACGGATTTATCAAGTGAATGAAGGCTCAGAGGGGGATGATGCGGTGAATTTCATGAGATAACTATTTGTAGAAAAGTAGAAGATTCCCTCCGACACACTACACATAATTGCAGCGCACCGCTTGCTCACTAAGAACCCAGTACGAGAAGACTACTCTGTCCTTTGTTGTTCATTTTATGCAGTGAAACACTCACGCACAAGTTCTGCAAGCAGCCAAGTTGAAAAAAGAGATTATGGTCGGACATAACCAAATTTTTCCCAGGACTTCTCAAGGAAGATATATAAAGAAAGAAGAAGTGACGCTTTATTAAAAAAAACAGCTGAGGGGAAAAAAATCTGAAATTGCACATAATATATCCAGCCAAACTTGATGGTGGGTCTACGACCTATTCAATTCAGTTCAGTTTTATTAATATAGTACCAATTCATAACAGACGTTATCTCATTGCACTTTTCCTATGGAGCAGGTCTGGACCATACTCTTTATAATATTATTTAGCGTGCATATGTGGCACATAGGATATGTAATTGCCCACTTAAATTTGTTAGTTTATATGTATATGCACTTTATCTTGCATGTTTACAGACACCCCCCATTCAATTTCAAGCAATTCAAATCAGTAAAGCTACTGAGGACCAGCTGACTCACAACTATCTTTTTAATTTATTCTTTCAGGTGTGTAAATGTCACATAAGCATAAAGTTTGTCAGTAATGTAGGCTTTCTATTTAGTGTACCGTTATGCATTGTAGATGTGTTGTTTGTTTGTGCTATTTGCACTAGCTTAGTCTCCTAAATGGGCACGAGTTGGCATTAGCTTGCAGTTCACAAGTGGTATCTGTCAAAACATGTCGAAGGGAGTCAGATGTAAGTTTGTTTAACTCCACTGATACATGGATTTAATGTTAGAGTGTTTTGTAGTTTATATTTTCCTTGTTTTATTTTGTTTTATCCCAACGGTTTCATTTGTTTACTCTTAAAGTTTAATTGAATGTAAACGTTAGGGCCAGAGCCTGAACAGCTAGCAGCTGTTAGCAGCGCTGTAGTTGACTGTTGCCAAGGCAACCAGGCAGCTCACAGGTTGTGATATGTCACCTGTAAACAAAGGGGATGAATGAGAGAGATTATTGTATATCGTGAATGTAATTGTCGCGTGACTGAAGGTATAAGAGAATAATTGTATTAATCTGGTAATGATAAGAACTGTAGATACTAGAATGAGCACTGTAAATACCCTCATTGTGATTTGTATTGTCCCAACTAAGCTCAGTTGGCAGTTAAGCCTGAATCAGTAAAGCCACTCAGGACCAGCCGACTCACAACTGTCTTTTTAATTTATTCTTTCAGAATAAGTCATTTTTAAAATATGTCACCCATTGAGTCAGTTTACACTCTATAGGTGTACCACATAGAAGGTGTTTATATCATCTGGGAGAGATGCAGACATTATCTCAGCACTGCTAGTTTCCGTTTGTAGTCTGTAATAGTTCTTAGTCCAGCCCACGATTCTGATGTTGAAGCCCTGATAGTTAAGACTCTACATTGTCCCTGTATTGTTTATTTGCACTGCATATAGCTTTTCAGAGCGCATACCTGGTTTTCCTGTACTCCTCCAAATCACCTGAGTTGTAAGCGCCATCCCTTGCTCTTCCCCGATTCTATTGTCTGGTCCTGGTGGTGAATGGAGAGTCCCTCTGTAACAATTGCCAAGTCCGGGATTGAGGGGTTGAGCCAAGTCTTTGTGAAAACCACAATGTTACAGTTCTTAGTGTCCCATTGAAATACCATCCTGCTCCTGAGCTCATCCAGCTTATTATCCAGTGACTGGACATTTGCTAGAAGAATACTTGGTAGAGGAGGCCGGTTTTCACATTTCCTTAGCCTTACCAGGACCCCGGCCCGCAATCCTCGTTACCTTTGTCTCCTCCGTTCGTTCACCAACAACATGATGTCCAAAAGTTGTTCTCTCTCATATTGTATGATAGGGTGCTTTGGCGGTGCGAAAAAGTAATTAACAAAATAAACCAAAATAAAACAAGAAAAAAGCTAAGTTCAACTTTTTAAAGTTGAAGTTTTTACTAGATAACCTGTTTGTTATACATATTTAAACGGGACTAAGAGTCTACATCTGTGCTAGCAGCTCTTTGAGGCTGTACTTTGAGCTAAATGGTGATGCTCACAATGACAATGCTAACATGCTAAGGCTTAGCAGGTAAAATGTTTACCATGTTCACCATCTGAGTTTAGCGTTATAGCATACTAATATTTGCTTATTAGCACTTAACACAAAGTACAGCTGAGGCTATCCATCCAATAGTTGTTGAGACTTCTCACTGAAGTCAGTAGGATATATACTCTTAGAACCATGGATGTCTGTACAAACTTTTGTGCCAATCCATCTAGTAGATGTTTCACTGGATAAGTGAAAACTTTGACCTAGCTAACTAACATGACATATGGAATTCCAGTAAGAAACAGCAGAAACAATGATAATGCTAACTGAGACTATACGCAGAGTTAGCTCTACAATAGTGAGAAATGAACTGTGAGTGCAGGGTGAGCACGGGTTAAAAGCTCTGAAGCGGAGTGCTCTGAAGCATACATAGTCCACATGGACTATGTATGTATGTATGAAAATCTTGCTGTTTCATTAAAATATTCCAGATGACTGCAGTGTAAACAGGCAAAGCTTCACTCATAAACTGTGTCAATACAGAATTTAAGAAGTAATATTTATCAGCAACATAAAATCATTATTTTTACTATTTATTAAGTGTAATAACACGATTCATTTTCCATCCAAAACCATCAGTCTGCATCTCTATCAGCTGTCATCAAGTCACACACTGAAACTCTAAATGTACATCAAACTGATCACCAAAGCATTGATCATAGAGCCTGACAAACATTTGCACAATTCATTTAACAACCATAAAAACACAGTAACAATGTGAGCTGTCTTACCTTAAAAGGAACATTTCTTCCTCACCAGGTTCTGTGTAAATCTATCCTCCACCTTCCATTACTTTGCAACAAATAAAATCCATTGACCTGACCAGATCACTAGATGCTAATAACAAATTTTAATCCTGAGCTAACCAGCAGGTATATTGTTGCACAAACTGTACAGCTCTCTCATTTTAAAAACAGATATATTGTAGTTATTTTATAATTTTTTTTTCATATTTTTAGTTTAAATTCTATTTCTATTTATGTTTCTTGACTTTTGCAGTACTTGCCTTTTATTTTCTCTTACTATGTTAATTGTTATGCACCCAAAATACCAAGGCAAATTCCTTGTACGTGAAAGCCTATTTGGCAATAAATCGGATTCTGATCTATCCTTTTTGAGATAATTAACATTTTCCACCCATTACGTTTTTGGGGGCCACCAGTTTTTGGACCAAACTGACTGACAGACAGACTGACATTGCCATCCATAGAGCTGTGCTGCTAGCATGGCTAAAAACACATTCGCTACAAAGTTAGATATAAATAACCTTCATGTTTCCAAACAGAACATTGTTATTGGACATTGATTTAAGTTCAGTAACAACATTTTAGAATATAAAAACAAAATGAATGATCTATTATGGCAAATATATGCTAATGAAGACAGGCAACCAGACAGATGGTGGCAGCTAACATCAACAAAGAGGCAGTCGGGTCTCCCTGCAGTTGAAAGCTATAGCCCTCCACATCCACAGTGTTACAAATGCAATGCAGCGATGATGTCATGTCCAGAGGCAAACCACCACCAGAGAATTTGTATCCAGAAATCATGATCCTGGTTGGAGTCATCCAGTCATTCTGGAATCCCTCCAAATGCACATCGATGTGCTTTAGTATGTGGAAGTGTACAGCTTTTTGACCGTCTCGGTGGGTACCTCTGCTTTGGAGACCTCTGCCTAAGATGAATAAGTGTGCTTAGTTCACGTGATGTCTTCAGTACTGCAATGTTCTTTTTACTTGCCTTAAACACAAAGCCTTAGACAGGTTACAGGCTTTTCAAAATACTGCCCTACAGATTTTAACCAGACACCTGTTTTAGCCTCTTTACACTGGCTGTCTGTTTATTTTAGAATAAATAAAATTTTATTACTAACTTTTAAAGCACTGCATGGCTTGGCTCCCAGTTATACCACTGAACTAATAGGTCATTATGAGCCTGCATATAGTGTGAGATCATCCAACACTATCCAAGAGTTGAAGGACATCCACTTAGTTTCTTTACAGAAACAATGTCCTAATTACCTAGGGCTACTTTTTTACCCAAAAAAATGTGCAAATTAAAATTGTTCACAGTGAGGTCCGTGGACTATCTATCTATCTATCTATTTTTTTTTTTTTTTTTTGATTTGGGTGAACTGACCCTTTAATTTGAACATGTCAGCCATTTTGTCTTGTCGTTTTAAGTCGTCATGAGGCATGTAAGGCCATCAACATAATGTGCCGCACTATCTGTAAGGACAGTTTTGTTGCTGACCCTGATTTCAGTGAAGTATGTGAGGCACTTGTGTCTGTAAAAAGAAAAAGGGAGCCCAACAGATGGCAAAAAGGACAGTAGAGCTGTGTGTGTATGTGAGTGATTGTTACACAGTGGGTTATTTTTTGATCCCCTTAATACCCAATAGTCTGTTGTTGGGCCCCTTGCATTAGATTATTTTGTGTGTATACATTTATCTAATTAAATCAGTGATACAGTGGGACACTTGGTGAGTCATTGGTAACATGTAATTTTAACTTTGTGGGTGGGGGTGACTTAATTTACAGTCAAGTCCTTCACCTCTTAAAGCAGCATTCAAGAAATGTATGCCAATATTGCACTGGTCTAGGTGATTTCCATAAACAGAGCCTCAGCTGTGTCACTTCACTCATTTTTGTGTAAAACAAACCTCATTGTCAGGCTTTGGAAAGCCCTGCCTGAGGAGGTCTTTGAAAACAAAATGGCTTTACAAACCAAACTTTACTATAACCTTCAAAATTCCAACCTTGTGTACTGTATGTCCTGAGTATCAATATAATTCTGTTGTTCACATTTTTGTTTTTATTATTGTTTAAAAGTTGACAAAAAATCTTATAAGACCTTCACATGTGGCTTTCAAAGGGTTTTTCAACATGTAGTTTTAATATTTTATCTCAGGCAGAGTACAGTGTATAGTTATGTGTATACTGTTTATACAAATTTGTGTGTGTCTGTATGTGTGTGTGAATGTGCCATTCGTTATCATCATAGACACATCTACAGAGCATTTCAGCACACCAAACCGTAAATCAGAGCAGTTTTGAGTTAGTGAAATCACCTTGAATTATTTTTCCAGAAATTATCATTCTGAAAGCTGATCTGAACCAGCTGTAAAAGAAAGCATATATAAATGGATTGAGCATTGAATTTGACAGTGCAAGCCAGTTAAGCAATTCAATCAATGGAAGTGGCACATAAACATGACTGAAAGAAAGAACGGTGGTACAAAGAAAGAAAGGAAACCAACACATCAAAAAAACTCCCATAACAATAGCCAGCGTTTTGGTGGCCTTTCTCTCCATCTTACTCACAGTTGCTCTAGACTTTGTGCTCTGACAGGTTGTGTTCTGGATGCTGCGTGCCTGTCTCTGTGCAACAAGGAAAATCTTCAGGTAGATACAGAGCATTACAATCACTGGGAGGTAAAATGAGAAAATAAGTCCCAAAATGTTTGTCATTACAACATCAATTAAACATGTTGCAGCACATTTTTCTTGGTTTATTCCTGCAAAGATTAAGCTAATTCCAATTAGGACAGAAACCCCCCAGCTTACCAGTATCATGACGAAGACAACACGATAATTTATTTTAGTTCTATATGCCAGAGGCTGACACACTGCATAATATCTGTCAACAGAAATACAGCACAAGTTTAGAATAGAAGATGTGCACAGTGATACATCAAAGCTGCCCCGTACTTTGCAAAATAAATCATCATAATACAGACATGAGCTTATAGAGAATTCCATGGTGAGAGGAAAGACTAAAACACCAACAAGCAGGTCAGCCACAGCCAGAGAGAGAATGAGAGAGTTAGTAGGAGTGTGGAGCTGTTTGAAGTAAATGATGGAAATTATTACAAGAAGGTTTCCACACACAGTTACAGCAGATAATGAACCAAGGAAAATGTGAAACAATACACATATTGTGGAAGGGTTGCTTGTCAGTACGTAAGATACATCTATTTTATAGCAGGGATGTATCTCAGTAATAACATCAGTCCTGTTGACGCTGACTTCCATTTCTATGCTTGTGCTTTCCTGCAATTCAGTTATCCATACATACACTATTAAAAAAATATTTAGAAATTTTCAGTTCTTTTTGAATTCTATCAATTTTCAAATATTATGTTCAGTATTAATGTAATTCAAATGTTTGTTTTCTTTTAGCTTAGGTCTTCTCACATTTCCATACCATACTTATTAAACCCTCCAGAAAGTCCACACATCAGCACTGATGGATGTCCTCACTCTGCAGGACTTAGACTTAATATGAATTCATATCTCCTTACTATAATGAATACAAAACTCCTTTGTCCAATCAGATGTGGGATACTGCATCTTGTGAGATGTCATAACAACAAAGGTAACAATGTGTGTGTTTCTGTGTGTGTGTGTGTGCATTTTAATGTTTATCAAGAATGCTATAATAATTATTGTATAGAAGCAAAACAAAATACATAATCATGAACTTTCCCCTGGTCCTTAGAGCAGAGTACTCCTGAGCAAATACTCAATTTTCAGCCTGAACCTGACTTTCGGTAACTCAGCATGGTGGGTTGGGTTATCTTGTTAAGTTGTATTCTTATGGTTGTATTAATGTTGTCAGTATTACCTCCCTACATGGGAATTTATGAAATAAAGTCAGTGTCAGTGGAGGTCCCGGGCCTTGTTGATGAGGCCAGCTGCAGACGGAAAGAAACGTTTTTTGTGGCGTGAGGTTTTGGCCCTGGTGGAACGCAGCCACCTGCCGGATTGGAGTGTCTGAAACAGTTTGTAATGTGTGTGTGTGTACAGGGTGAGAAGGATCAGCCACAATCTTTCCTGCACGCCTCAGAGTTCTGGAGGCATACAGGTCCTGGAGGGAAGGTAGATTGCAGCCAATCACCTTCTCGGCAGAGCGAATGATACACTGCAGTCTGAACCTTGTTCTAGGTAGTGGCAGCAGTGTACAACCAATCCACAACCAGCTCCACTGTCTTTAGAACGTCGAGCTCCAGGTTGTTCTGACTGCACCGGGTCACTAGGTGGCTAATCTCCCACCTGTAGGCAGACACATCATCATCAGAGATGAGCCCTTTGAGGAAGGTGTCATCCGCAATCTTAAGGAGCTTGATGGACTGGTGACTGGAGGTGCAGCATTTGGTGTACAGGGAGAGTAGAGGGGAAAGTACGCAGCCTTAAGGGGAACTGGTGCTGATGGTCTGGGAGTCAGAGACATGTTTTCCCAGCCTCATGTTCTGCCTCCTGTCAGACAGGAAGTCTGTGATTCACCTGCAGATGGAGTCAGGCACACTCAGCTGACACAGTCTGGCCTGGCTGCTTTGTGGGCGTTCTGCCTCCTGATGACATCCTTCTCCAGGATGGTGAGAGCTGTTATTGCAGTAGGGGAGGGTGGAGCCTCTGGGGTGGGCAGTTGTGGAGAGGCAGAGGCCCCTGCTGAGGTGGGGGAGGTGGAGCTGGTGGGCTGGAATTGGTGGATGAAGTCACGGGGGATGGTGCCAGGACTGTCCCATTGTCTCTCAAAGTGACAGTAGAACTCATTCAGTTGGTTAACCAGGCGCAATTCGTTAATCGAGTGGGGGGCTTTAGGTTTGTAGTTGGTGATCTGTCTGAGCCCCCTCCAGATAGAAGCAGAGTTGTTGGCTGAGAACTGGTGTTGTAGTCTCTTTGAGTACAGTCGTTAAACTTCTCTTACTGCCTTGCTAAACCTGTGCTTTGATTCCCTAAACCTGTCTGTCTTCATTCCTGAATGCCTATTCCTTTTCCAATCTTAGCTGTCTGAGTTTAGCTGTGAACCAGGGTTTGTCATTGTTATAACTCACACTGGTGCGTGATGGTATACAGCAGTCCTCACAGAAGCTGATGTCATAGTTAGCCTCTATGCCCCCTGATCTTAGTGTACTCTAGTGTTTTTCCCTTCCTTGTGTTTCCTGGCTGTCCCCTGTCTGTTCTTGTGTGTGTGTGTGGTACAGATACCTGCACCTTTCGTGTTGCCGGAAAGTTCTATGTCGCAATCCACTTGAAGATCTGGAAGCCTGCCGGCTGCAGCGCAGAGTCCGGTATCGATCCACACACTCAATGCACAGGTACAGATTGCAGAGTCTAATGACACATGCTTAATCTTTATTGTGCCAAGTTTGATCAGTACTGACTTGTCTATTGGCTATTTCAGTCCAAAGAATTTTTCAAAGAAGTTTTTTGTTAGCAAAATCACTGTAAAAGAAAGTATATATCAATGGATTGAGCATTGAATTTGACAGTGCAAGCCAGTTAAGTGTTTCAATCACAGCAAATGGCACAGAGACATGATTCAAAAGCTGAAAGGTACAACAGAGAAAGAAAAGAGTCCATCCAGCACATTAAAAAGGCTCCCATAACAGTGGCAAGAGTTTTGGTGGCCTTTACTGACAGTTGTTCCAGACTTTGCGTTCTTACAGGTTGTTTTAAGGATGCTGCGTGCCTGACTCTGTGCAACAAGGATAATCTTCAGGTAGACACAGAGCAATATGGGAGGTAAAATGAGAAATTTTACATTTTTCATGTTTAATCCTGCAATTATAAAGTCAGTTGCAACTAGAACAGAAACACTCCAGCTTACCAGGATCATGATCACAACAACGTGAACAACATGAACAACGTGAACGTGAATTTATCTTAGTTCTATATGTCAAAGGCTGACACACTGCATAATATATGTCTGTGGAAATACAACATAAATTTAAAACAGAAGCTGTGCTCAGTGTTACATCAAAGCTGTCTCGTATATTGTAAAATAAATCTTAATAACATGAACATGATCTTACAGTGAAGTCCATGCTGAAAGGAAAGACACTAAAACACCAACAAGCGAGTCAGCCACAGCCAAAGAAAGGATGAGAGAGTTAGTAGGAGTGTGGAGCTGTCTGAAGTAAATGAAGGAGATTATTACAAGAAGGTTTCCACATATTGTGGTAACAGATAATGATCCAAGGAAAATATATGATAAAATACATATTATGGAAGGGGTTCTTGTCAGTATGTAAGAATCTAAACTATAGAATCTATTTCATAACAGGGATGTATGTCATTAACATAAGTGCGGTTGACAGTGATTTCTGGTGCCATATTTCTGGGTTTCTGCGAATCAGTTTTCCATTAAGGCAAGGCAAGTTCATTTGTATAGGATATTTTAACAATAAGACAATTCAAAGTGCTTTACATTAAACAAAAGGTATCAAGACAAAATGTAAAAACAACATACGGCAATATAAAAAGACATTTAAATACAATTAAAAATAGCTCAATAGAAAATAGAAGTAGGCTAAAAAGTAGGCTAAAAATAAGATAGAATACAAGAGTTACAGTGCAGTGTGAGATATTAATCAAAAGCCTCAAATTTTATTTAATAAAAGGCAGCGGCAAAAAAATGTGAAAAAATGGGACGCAATCACAATTGAGAATGATTTCCGGATGGGAGCCGAAACATCTTGATTCTGAAAACAGTGTCCAGATGACTACGACTGAAACCTTTTCTACGTTAGCATGCTCTTCTCCACTGTTTTGAGTCCATGGTAAAGTAGTGTTGTTACCACATAGTCCATTCACTTCCACATTCACTTCTAGCCAGTGAATTTTGGTTTAGTGAACATTTCTGTAGAAGTTTGTAGAAGTTGTCCGTGGAGAAGGGAAGCATCATGCTGTTAATTAGCTCTAGCTAAGTATCCAATCAGTGCAGTACAAGCTTGTGCTGTTGGTAGGCCACACTCCCGTAGTGGGGAGGAGGGAGTAGGACTCTACAAGGAAGATGGAGGAGGGGGGAGCAGTGTAATGAGATAACTTTTGTTATGAACTGGCGCTAAATAAATACAGTTTAATTGAATTGCCTGCTCCTACTTCCAAACATTGCAGCAGTCCCAAAACCTTCGTATTTCTATAATATTATATCCAGCTATGTGTAATCCCTTCTAGCCGAAATGGTCTTGAAATTGGTTAAATTTTGTTTTTGCCCACACAGCTTACAAAATGTATGATATTCAATCCTGTAAGCAAAGTCAACAGTGATTACAAGGTATTAAGTTTAATTTCTTTGACATGGTCTATGCGTAGCCACGATATTATGGAATCACAGGAGTGCCATGAAAATGAATAAATCTGTTTAAAAACAAGAAAATAAATGTGTATATATAAAGAGGAATAAATAAAAGACTAAATAAGTAAATAAAAATGTGTAAATATAAAGAGAATTAAATAAAAGAATAAATAAGTAAATATAACAACCTTAGTTAACACTAGCAAAGTAAGTTAGTAAGTTTACTACTGGTTGCTCACTAATTTGCAACGCTAGCCAACCAGGGGCTGCTATGTCAGTCAGGGGCCTGTAGCCTAACGTTACTGTAATACAGTGACGCTGAGATCGAAAAGTGGCTGATGGTATGTCACTAGTGGTTCAGCGGCATATGCCGATATCTGAGCAGTATGCCACTCGTGTTCCACCGGTACACACCGTATCCTAACGGCAGGTGCCGCTTGAAAGTGGTAGGCCACTGTCAGACTGTCACACCAAATCAAATCAAAACAAGTACTGCTGTAAATGTATATTGTCTTTATTGACAATATAGCACAACATAGTCCTGTAAATATTGTTGGGATATGTGTGATGCTTTTGAAATCACAGTAATTTACATAAGTAATTTCACATATCCTTGCTGATGTACCCAAAGCTAATATTAGAGCTTGCCTTAGCTAACATGGCTATTGTTAACCTAGCCACCATAGCCAGTCTGACTAACGTATTATAAACAATATTCCAACTAGCTTTCTGCATTAACATAACACACAGATTTGAGTAAAAGAACCAGAATGGCAAGTGTCAAAAAAGCTTGTAGATTAATATTTTTTGCACTGCTTACTGATAGGGATGCGCAGATCGACCAGACTCCAATCGTTATTGGATAATATTCAGTAAAAATATGCAATCAGGATTCATGCTTTCTAGTTGCCGATAATGGTGTTATATTTGTGCCTCAATCCTGAGCAAAAGGAGATTTGGAGCACAGAATAATATATTTTGCAAGCACATAAATTATATTTTGGAGAGAAATTATACACAAGCAAAAAATTAACTAGTTTGAGCAAACAAAAATCTATTCTGTGCTCAATAAATGTATTTGTATGTTTGGTGTTATCCATACTAATGTGCAATAATAACCCTTTTCACTCAGTTTTACTCATATGCCTTCTCACAAATGCTTGCTTGGTACATTGGAACACTGCTGCACACTCGCTCACATCCTCTCCCTCTCCCTCTCTCTCTCTCTCTCAACCTCTCCACTCTGCACGCTCATCTTTGATTGCGCACTCGCTCAATTTGATACAGTATTAGAATGTGCCACAAAATCAACCAATTGGAGAATTGGAGAAGGTAAAATCTGGTCGGCTGTTTCGTCTTGAATGACCTGCCCCACTATGCCTCTGATTGGCTATACCATTCCAGGCGTCTGCTAAACCTAACGCTAGCTTAGCTATGGTGCTAACCAGCACTACGAAGTATACAGGCCCAAGAGGAGAGCGACTAAGCCACGACAGCTCTTGTTTTTGTTTCCGTAGCACCAAAGAAGCTCCACAAACTGACGGGAACCTATGGTTCTCCTGTTGAATTTTTTGACATAACCAGCCTCCAGCATGTTCCAGGAAAATAAAAGTCTCTTGTCTATTAGACTGGTCACTTGACAGAGCTCCAGCCAGCCAGCCAGGCACGCTCACAGACCTGCTGGCTAGCCACATTGTAAGATCAGCTCCTCCATAAGTTTATACAGTCACAACCTCCCAGTGTCAGAAACGACTACAAAAAGCTCTGTCAGGCCCGGTGAGAAGAATGCTCTTCTACTGCTGATGAGATCACAGCAATGGTTGCAGGCCTCCAAATTAAACATTCAAGTCATTCCAAAGAGAACTACAAACATTTGAGGCATGCGTACTTTCAGGGCTAGAACGCACCAAGTTTAGAAGAAAGCGCCACCTTGTTCTTGTGCAACCTTCATCCATGTGTAAGTGTAGTAGGTTGGAAAAGGCTGCATATACAGTTTTATGGAGAAACAGACACCCCCTTTATTTTTTTGTATTTTCTAATGTGTCTTTTATTTTGGGTACATCCACACCACTAGAGGGTGCTCTAAGCGCTACTGTGAGGACTAGAAGGACGAAGCACAGGTGCCGCTTCAGAATTAAACAAGCTGTGGCAAGACTAACACGTCTCCTCCTCGTCTCTCCACAGGTATGACTAAAAAGTTATTTTATTAACTCAAACTTGGTCCAAACACATTTCAAATTGCTATGTAAAGGTTTTGTACAAACTGTAAATGTGTCAGAGAGTTTAGTTTAAAGTAAAATGTATTCGTTTTTGTTACTGTTTCATGTCGTCTTGTTTTCACCACAAGTCCGCCATGTTCAGTGTAGCTATAATGTGTTCAAAGCCTTATTTAAGCGATCTAATTCGCTCAAGTGCTTAGTAGTGCAAATTTAGAGAGTTTTAATTGTAAATGTTATGAAATTTCAAGTTTAAGGCAGCCGCCATGCCAACTGTTCAGACTGTAGGGAGACAGTTTTGCTGCCATTTGGAGGCGCTTTTTCTTTTATGTTGCAGACCTGCGTGTGTGTATGTGGTAAAGATGTGAAAGAGAAATGTTAAAGTATGTATTTTTATTTGCACTTTATGGTTTATTTTGTGGTCTATTATTGTTTTTAGCCAATTTAGATATTATTTTAGTGTTTATTACCAAATCTGTGTTAATTTATTTACTGTCCTTTATCTTTTTATCAATTGATTTTTGTAAGAATGAGATAATTGAATGATTGTCAGAATTAAACAAGCTGTGGCAAGACTAACACGTATACTCCTCGTCTCTCCACAGCTACACCACACCTTTAGGCTACACAGTCTAACCCTAGCTGTGTGCCATTTGCCACCGCCCAGCTTCCCCTAGGGCTGATGCCGGTAACATATGCACAGACATTGTAGGCTACTTATGATGCATCAAGGTAACCCCACAATGCAGGAGATGAGGAAGATAACACAGTTGGCTTGGGAAACTGTTACACAAGCAAACTTGGTTTTGTTAGCAACAGCAGCAAACTCCATATTTCTGAACTCAGTAATAGCCAGACATGCGGTTAACAGAGAAGAGCCTAAATTCTAATTGGATTCCACTGTCCAATTTTGCACTTGGACCAGCTCCTTGGTGGTATTTTGACAGTAAGACCACTAGTTTAAAACACTAGCTTAGGACACACCCCATTATGAAACACAGCTAGTCATCCACCTGTCCTATTCATTTTAAGTGCCACTCCCTTTGCTTCTCACCTTAACTAATTTACATAATTAGCCTTCCTGTTCTCGCTAACCCCAAGAGTAACTGAGAAACATGGGTTATGTATTTTGTACAATGCTATTTCTCATGTTTATCTTGATTTTGTTTTTGTAACTTGTTGACTGTTTGCTTAGCCAAGATAGATAGTACAGACCAATGCCCAGTTGGTTAATAAACTGCACAGATGTTACAAACCTGTATGAACTGACGAAGAACTATTTTGAGACCAAAAGGGGGATGTTGGGACCACCGGATGCTCTTTTGTTCTGTAAACAAAGGAAAGCCATAGAACTCAGTTTCCCACAATCCTCCAGACTTCACACCTGTAAACTCCCCCCATGGACCCAGCTTCCAGCTACCATTGGTCAGTCTGACCTGTGACCTGTGATGTCACCAGGTCAATAAAAGGATCAGTGGCCATTGTTCTGTAGTTTTATTGTTGTGATGTGTTTTCACTGTTATTTTGGTAGCCATATGTTAAGTTGGTGTTAGTGATGTTTCACACAGAAACAGGGTCTCGCATGCAACTAACTATCTTCTTTTCTAACCTAGCACTGTTTATCCTACACAGTTCACACATACAGAGCCACACTCTAACATACATGGCCTTGCCACCATTTTGAATTTCCTTTCTTTGTCTAATCATGTCATTTTGAATTAGATTTCTTTTGTTTGACGCCATTTTGGACCCAAGCAGCCATTTTGGATCACACACACACACACACACACACTTTTGTTCTTTAGTGCATTTAGAGTTAGGCTTCATATTGTGTTTTTGCTTTTATTGTCTTTTAATAAATGCTTGTATATCATTATGCTGCCATTATAAACGAGATGTCTGTAAAACTGTTGATAGGACACCTCAAACTGCAAACAAGGTCAAATATGACTCTTTCTATCATGAATTTTTGATCCATAGAGTCTTTATATCTGTGAAACTTTCCTTGAGCCAAGAAAAGCAATTTAAAAATATGTGACGTGATCACAATGTCTATGGGCAGAGAGGGAACTTGCGGGCAGGGCCAGCAGGAGAAACACTACTATGCATATTCAGTGGGCCGAATACCCGGAAGTAAACCCAGAAGCTAGAAAACTTTTTTGCCGTATGCGCCAGGCGAGCAATTCTCATAGGAATGAATAGGCACCATCTTTGGGTCCAGTATCCAGTTCTAAATAATACATACATGCATACAGCAGGCTCCTTTCCAGTCAAGATGGCGGCAAAGCTAACAAATACAGTGATGTATTGATCTTGTATGATCTCTAACTAGTGGGTTATAACATCGGTTATGGAATTATTCTGCAGATGATTCTGAGCAAATTAATTATAATGACTTGATGAACAAAACTTTGGCCAAAATATGAGACAGCATTATGTGGTTCATTTGAATTTCAAGGACTTTTTAGGCACAAGGGGCAAGGGGCTATTTTCAAGGTATTCCAGTACTTGATTTTGTTGTCATAACAAAAAAAAAATATCACTATCGTCTGTGTATTGACTGATATGCCTCAAAGACTATCAGCAATCGGTATCAGTGGCAAAAAATGCAATTGGGGCATCCTTACTTACACTGAAATTTGGTTTTATGAATTCACACTATTATTAATATTCACATTAGCTAACTTAATATTAACTTGGTGCATTAAGCATTTCCAGTGACATACAAAATTGGGGTTAATTTACCATTATAAAAAGCTACTACTATGGTGATAGTGTGTGTTCATTCCAGGAACAGCAGATGGAAATTAATGTGAGCTTTTTAATCTAAATCTGGCACGTTTACACCATATTAGAGCGGTAGAGCCACTGTTAAATAAGAGTAACGTTTAGTCGCTCTAAGCAGCAGAATCTGGTCATTTCAGTATTGGTGGCTAGCGTCACGATCAACAGAGATTATTGGAATGATTAAATGTTGATTGTCTCCCCTCCAGAGAAATGTATTCTTCTGACAGCAATACCACAGTGAGTACTAATTTTTTCTCTGATTTTCATAAGGCACTATATTTTGAACGACTTCTATTCAGTTTTTCTAAAACAGGAGAATACTGCGGTCATGTTAACATATGGTAGCTAGCTAGTTAGGGTTTTCCAACTTTGGGCTGTCATCCAATAAAGAACATTCTGTATCCATGACGGTGTCCCCTGCCTGTCTGTCCGTAACAACATCAAGATACATCAGTCACTATTGCAATGTATTTTTCATCCATAGCCAGTCTGGATCAACAGTCCAGCGTGGGGCTTAGAGAGCCATGGAGACCATGAGGACCAACCTTGGTGTGGATGATATCTGGGTTGTTCTGAGGCGAAGAACCTTCTGTGACCAGTCCCTACCAGTAAGAGCAGTACCCGATGTCCTCCTTATCCACTGCTGTTGAATGACCTGAAAGGTCACCAGTATCCAGCTTGGACCGGCAACACCTGCATGTCATCACTGCCCTCAACACTGCATTACCTGCCTCACCCAGCGATGCAGGTGAAACAGCTGCTGCCGGTCCAGCGAAGATAGGTAAGGCCTGCAGGTTTGTGAACAGTGTTATGGCTACATTTCTTTATTGTTTAAGTGGCAGCCTTGTACATCACCATCACATAAGGTTTGGCACTCCTGGGCTATTTTGTGTGATGAAGTTCATTTAATCCCTACAGTTAACAATATTTTGCCTTAAAGCCCAACTCTGACAACAGTGAAATGTCCATGCCTGACATTTTCTCTCCATTCTTGAAGTCAACCTACAGGATTTCTTTGTTAAGCCCATCACCTGGCCAAGACTGTCATAATTTATGTGATGGCTGATAGATAAATATGTTGTATGTTTTTATTGAAAATGACACTTGTAGCCATATCAGTGTTCATCTTCTGTGCTCTTCCTAACAACATCTTCTCCCTTTCCACCCCAGCCTTCAGCACTTATATGGACTGTAGCACTGGCTTTTTAAACTACGAATATAAAACATACATATACTGTAAAAAAAAAACTTACTGTGAAATTAACAGTAATTAACTGTGGTAGTTTTGGTGTTGACACTTCCTGTTTTATTTTGTAGTAGTCTCCTTCCCTTGTGTGTCTTGTGTTTTTACTTCCTGTCTGTGTTTTCCCTCCAGTTTTGATTGTTGGTCCTCCCTTGATTGTTTGCACCTGTGTCTCGTTGTCTCACCTCCCCTTGGGTATTTAGTCTGGGTCTTTTCTTTGTTCTGTGTCGGATCATTGTTGTACACAAGGTGTTGTTCCTTGCCAAGCCCTGTGATTGTGTTATCTTGGATTCTTTGTTCTCCTGTCGACCTTGTTTGGATTTTGGATTTTGGATTCTGGATTCTGGATTTTGGATTTTGCCTGTTCCCTTGTGTACTGTTTTTCTTCCTTGGACTCACGCCACTGCATTCCACCCAACAATAAACACGGTAGTCATCCAGCTACTTCCGCTTCCTCGTCATCTGCTTTTGGGTCCACATACCTCCATACAGCACCCCCTCTTACGACAGAATGATCCGACCTAACATGGACCCAGCAGGTAAAGACCCGGAGGTAGCACCCTACCACTTAGCACTGGCTAATAGAGAGGTTCTGCTAGGCCAGCACGAACAGTTACTCCAGACTCTGGCAGACAGCAGAAAGGCCATGGTTTCCCAAATCACACAGCTAACCCAGCAGGTCTCCCGACTCACCACCCAGCTCTCAACAGCCGGCACCACCTCGCCTACAGATTCCGGTCACTCTCCACCACTCCCTGTCTCTGCTGGATGGCAGCAGCCATCACACCCTGTCCTCTCCTCCGCCGCTGGATTGCAGCCGCACCCTGTCCTCGCCTCCGCCGCTGGATTGCAGCCGCACCCTGTCCTCGCCTCCGCCGCTGGATCGCAGCCGCACCCTGTCCTCGCCCTCCGCCGCTGGATCGCAGCCGCACCCTGTCCTCGCCTCCGCCGCTGGATCGCAGCCGCACCCTGTCCTCGCCTCCGCCGCTGGATCGCAGCCGCACCCTGTCCTCGCCTCCGCCGCTGGATCGCAGCAGCCTTCGCTCCCTGTCGGCGCTGGATCGCAGTCGCACCATGTCGTCGCTGCCGCTGGATATCAGCCGCACCATGGACTCTCCGCCGGACCTCAGCAACCCCCTGGACCCCCTGCTGGATCGCAGTCGACTTCTTTCCCGGCTGGATCGCAGCAGTTCCCTGAACTCTCTGCTGGATCGCAGCCGACTCGTTTCCCGGCTGGATCGCAGCAGCTCCTTACTCCCAGGCCTGAGGTTCCGAAGACAGCACCATGTCCGGAGGTCCAGTTGCCAGTGCCATGTCCTGCTGCCACACCGGTTCCAGTCCCTGCTGGGTCGCAGCAGCCCCTTGCTCCAGTCCCTGCTGGATCGCAGCAGCTTCTTGGTCCAGAGCCGGCTCCATGTCCAGCCATCCAGCCGCTGGCTCCCTGTCCCAAGGCCCAGCCGCCGGCTCCCTGTCCCGAGGCCCAGCCGCCGGCTCCCTGTCCCGAGGCCCAGTCGCCGGCTCCAGATCCAGCCACCTCACCACCCTGTCTTGATGTCCCGCCGTCGCCGGCTCCCCGTCCTGACGTCTCATTGCCAGTCCCCGGCCCCGCTGTACCGCCATTGGTCCCTGAGTGGATGGTCAGGCCTCCAGAAAGGGTCAGTGTCAGCCGCCGGCCTCCAGAAGGTCTCCGTGTTCGTCGCCGGCCTCCAGTGACTCTCCGTGTTCGTCGCCGGCCTCCAGAAGGGCTCCATGTTCGCCGCCGGCCTCCAGTGACTCTTCGCCGCCGGCCTCTAGTGACTCTCCGCCTTCGCCGCCGGCCTCTAGTGACTCTCCGCCTTCATCGCCGGCCTCCAGAAGGGCTCCGTGTTCGTCGCCGGCCTCCAGTGACTCTCCGTCTTCGTCGCTGGCCTCCAGTGACTCTCCGTCTTCGTCGCCGGCCTCCAGAAGGGCTCCGTGTTCGCCGCCGGCCTCCAGAAGGGCTCCGTGTTCGCCGCCCGCCTCCAGTGACTCTCCGTCTTCGCCGCCGGCCTCCAGAAGGGTTCCGTCTTCGTCGCCGGCCTCTGGAGATCAGCCCTGAGGTCCCCAGCTCCGCACCTGTCCAGCCCCCGGGCCGTCCGCCCGAGGTCCCCAGCTCCGCACCTGTCCAGCCCCCGGGCCGTCCGCCCGAGGTCCCCAGCTCCGCATCTGTCCAGCCCCCGGGCCATCCGCCCCAAGTCTCCCACCTGGCCCTTGAATCCCTCCTCCGGACCCCCTCCGCCCACCCAGGAAGGGTCCAAAGGGGAGAAACTACTTCGGTGGACAGGTTTTTTTTTGATACCTTCATTTGTGGGTTTGCTCTTAAAGACTTCAAGGAGGACTCTAGTGAGGGTGCTCCGATCAGGATTTTTGGGACTGTTCACCGATCACTGGAAGCAGTATCTGCCGATACCGATCATGGGCTCTATATGAAGCCTTATTTTATTGTGTAGCATTATTTATTCATTTAACTATTACTAATAACATTGTATATTAAGTATTAAAATTAAGAAATGAGAAAGTATCATTAATTGACAACTGTTTATTTATTGTAAAATGTGAAACATATTCCACTGTCTCTCTTAGAGACACAACTTATAGCAGCCTATGCTTAGATACTGGGAGCAGTTTAGAGCTTAACAAATGTTTCCCACAGAATGAGGGGGAGAGGTGTGTGTGTGTGTGTGTGTATTTCTAAGGAAGCTCCTCACAATGCATGGAGGCTTTCACCCCAAATCCAGCACTCTGAGACTGTACACTAAGCGGAACAAGGGACTAGTGAGTGTCAGAACCACCGTCTAGGATGAAACAACAAAGATCCAGGAGTACATCAGAAAGATGGCCCCCAATGATGAACGGCTAAGCGAATACCTCATGCAGCAGAAACTCAAGGATGATGAGGATGAGGAGGATGAACCATCATGGAGAGACAAGCCCCTGCACGGCATGTACTACCGACAGATAGAAGAAGTGGCTGATATCAAGAAATCCTACCAGTGGCTGGAACGGGCTGGACTAAAGGACAGCACAGAAGGACTACTCATGGCAGCATAAGAACAGGCACTCTATTGAGTACAAGCTCAATAGAGGCTGGGGTCTACCACGCCAGACAGGACCCCAGGTGCAGACTGTGCAAAGATGCCCCTGAGTCAGTTCAGCACATAACAGTAGGATGTAAGATGCAGGCAGGGATGAAAGAGGAGCTGGAATATACTGTATATGGAGAGTAAAAGCATCAGTGGTGCCAGTGGTAATCGGAGCACTGGGGGCTGTGACCCCCAAACTGGGAGAGGCTCCAGCAGATTCCAGGTACAACATCTGTAGTCTCTGTCCAGAAGAGTGCAGTCTGAGGAACAGCTAAGATACTGTGCAGAACCCTCAAACGCTGTTGCAGAGCACATGCAGCTGAAGCTGTGGTATAAAATTTTCCCAGGTGAAAGACTGACCACCTGGTGCAGCCTCATTGTGGACGGTACGGCTGGAAGGACAGCTGGCATTTCTTTTACTGCATCCTCCATAGTTTGCTCCTGAATGTAAAACAATTTCACCTTCGACTGTCCCTCACTCAGAGCTTGTTACCAGGACAGTGCCGTGGGGATATCAGCTCCTTGGCTGACAAGCTTGTTGGCCCTCCTCTTCAATGTGCCACCCACACCATCTTGGGCACCTTTGCCATGGCTAGCTTCTAAGTAGTTCCAGGTTCCTCTTGTAAACCCCTTCTTGAAAATTTCAGTACCACGTTGCTTGTACTGTGTGCTGGGACAGTCGCTAAAAAAATGGATAGTTGTCACATCCGGGCATCTCTCTCAGATTTCCCTCAGGATTGGCTCAAGGTGTTGTCATATGGCAGGTGGTCCCTTCAGTCTGCATGCTGATACAGTGCAGAAAGAAGGTGTTAATACCTATAATACCTGCGGATATTTTCATTTGCCAGTTTTGCCCACCTCCTCCTCTAATTTGACTTAAACACAACCACACACACAGCAGAGAATAACTTTAAAGCTCGTTGCACATGTTACTTTGTTTCTGACCATGTGGGTTCATGCTTGTGCACGCGAGACATACGGAGGCAGAACAAAGAAACATACGCACATAACTTTTGGCACGCACCCAGACCTGTGTACACACACATAGACATACACGCACCCTTTGTTCTGTAGTTTAGTGTTTAGAGTTAGTCTTCATATTATGTGTTTTATCTTTTAAATAAATGCTTGTGTATATGTATTATGTTGGTTTCTTTAATGTTTCACAAGAGTGAGTCATTTGCAACCTCTGCTATGCTGAACTCCAAATCCTTCAACCTACTAGCTATCAATGTTAATTTAGTTATAGTTATTAATTTAATTATTAATCTGAGTTCCAAATTGATAGTTTAGTGTAGTTTATGAGACTCAGTCAATTAATTGGCTATCATTTCTCTGATAGCCAATTAATTGAAGAATGTTGCCCCCGAGGACTTTATTCATTAGTTATTTATAATTATATTTGATAATTCTGATAGCCATAATTCATTGATTGCACCTACACAAGTGGGTGCCCCCCCTTAAACACTGTGAATCCCAACACTAGTCTTTTTAATATTATTTACAGAGACCCAACAAATCCCACCATGAGCAAGCACTACTTGCGACACTGGCAAGGAAAAACTTCCTTTAAGAGGCAGAAACCTCGGGCAGAACCAGACTCAGGGTGGGCGGCCGTCTGCCACTGCTGTGTTGGGTTGAGAGAGAGAGAGAGAGAGAGAGGGAGAAACGGGGGCACACACAATGCAAATGTGACAGAAGGAGAGAGGAGAGGAACAAGAAAGCACAAAACTACATGAGAGAGAAGATATTGAGTTAGTAACATGCATTAATGGGATAAAAATGCATACAGATGGAGAGGGAGAGGAGGAGAGAGGAGCAGCATAACTCCCCCAGGCCAGCCTTAACTATAAGCTTTATCAAAGAGGAACGCCTACTCTTAAATGGGGAGATAGTGTCTGCCTCCTGAACCCAAACTGGGACCTGATTCGGCAGGAGAGGAGCTTGATAACTGAAGGCTCTGGCTCTCATTCTATTTTTGGAAATTCTAGGAACCACAAGTAACCCTGCATTCTGGGAGTGGGGTAGTAAGGTATTATGAGCTCTTTAAGATACAATGGTGCCTGGCCATTAAGAGCTTTGTAGGTGAGGAGAAGGATTTTAAATTTTATTCTAGATTTTACAGGAAGTCAGTGCAGAGAAGCTAATATTGGAGAAATATAATATCTTTTCCTAGTTTTTGTCAGTAAACGTGCCACAGCATTCTGGATCAACTGGAGAGTCTTAAGGGACTTATTAGGGCTGCCTGATAATAAGGAATTGCAATAGTCCAGCCTAGAAATAACAAATGCATGGACTAGTTTTTCAACATCATTTTGAGACAGGATGTGCCTGATTTTTGCAATGTTACATAGGTGAAGGAAAGCAGAAGTTTGTTTAATGTGGGAGTTAAAGGATAAATCCTGATCAAAGATAACTCTGAGGTTCCTTACAGTGGTGCTGGAGGCCAGGGCAATGCCATTTAGAGTAACTATATCTTTAGATAATGTGTCTCTGAGGTGTTTGGGGCCAAGTACAATAACTTGTTTTGTCAGAGTTTAACATCAGAAAATTCCAGGTCATTCAGGTTTTCATGTCCTTAAGGCATAAGTTTAGCCAACTGATTAGTTTCATCTGGCTTGATCAATAGATATAATTGGGTATCTTCCACATAACAATGAAAGTTTGAGTGTTTCCTAATAATATTGCCTAAAGGAAGCATATATAAGGTGAATAGAATCAGTCCAAGCACAGAACCTTGGGGAACTCTGTGACTAACTTTGGCATGCACGCAGGGTTCACTGTAACATGTACAAACTGAGATCGATCTGATAGATGGGATTTAAACCAGCTTAGTGCAGTTCCTTTAATGCCAATTAAATGTTCCAGTCTCTGTTATAGGATGTGAAACCTGGGGTTGTTTTAAGACTATCTTGCCAGGCTAAACAAGATTCTTCCAGATTGTTGGAACGCCATTTCCTTTCAAGTTTTCTGTTTTATTATCTTCTTTTTTAGAGGGGCGATAGAATCGGGTGTCATTTGCAGTGAGTCTGCAGCACTATCAACAAGATGGTCAATTTTGGAGGGGCTGAAATTAGTTATATTGAGAAATAGCATTGAATTAAATGCAGATGGAATCACTTCCTTAAATTTAGCTACAGCACTATCAGATAAACACCTAGAGTAGGAGTTTTTGCCTAATGGCGTGTAGTCCAGTAATAGTTCAAAAGTTATTCAATTATGGTCCGAAAATGAAGGATTCTGTGGAAAGACTATTAAATGTTCAATTTCAAAGCCATATACAAGAACAAGGTTGAGGGTGTGGTTAAAACAGTGAGTGGCTTTATGTACACACAGAAGCCAATCAAATCTAATAATGAGATAAATGCAGTACTAAGGCTATCATTATCAACATCCACATGAATATTGAAATCACCTACAATAATTACTCTGTTTTAAGGACTAAACTTGATAAAAACTCTGGGGTGGGTGTGAAAGACTAAGAACAAGGCTTTCAAATGAGTTATAATTTAGTTTAGGTTTAGGGTTGAATCGGCTTTAGTCGAAGATGGTTGCAACTCCACCTCCTCGGCCGGTGCCTTGAGGAATGTGAATATTAGTATGACTGGGCAGAATGGATTCATTTAGGCATTAACATATTCTTCATGACCCAGCCAGGTTTCAGTAAGACAAAATACGTCAATATGATACTCTGATATTAAACTATTCACTAATACAGCTTTAGATGACAGAGATCTGAAGTTTAAGAGTCCACATTTAATTCTCCTATTTTGTTGTGCTCTTTCAGTGGTGGTAATTTTGTTTAGATTTTTATGTATAACTCCTCTTCTGTTAACGTTTGATTTTATTAATTTAAATGGTCGGGGGCAGACACTGTCACAAAGTATTTTTGGGTGAGTAACTGCTCTGGAAGGGGAGAGAAGCGTATACGACTGCAACTCTGTCTCCTGGTCTCAACTCTTTCCTCAACTGATCCTGTAGTTTCTGCAACTCCCTGTTTAATTTTGGTTTGGCAGCCCTCCTTTTTCTTCTCCCAAGATCACATTGCCTAAAATCAACATGTAAACATAAATATATGGTCACTTAACCATTTTACCTGCAGCAAAATAGACATCGCCAGCCATTAACTGTAACCATATAAATACTTTCATTATTAATTTCACGATAGCAAGTTATTTGAGGGTAATTACCCAGTAATTGATAGATACTAATTGATGTATGTTCGTGTGGACTTGAGTATGTGTCGAAAGAGGTAGATAGGTTGATGTAGACCAGGCGTCTCAATGTGTTCTGGTTCGTATAGAGTTCCCAAAAGAAACTACAAGTGGAAAGTACGTGGGTGTTTCTGATATCATTCAGATCATTGCAGATGTAGGTAAGGTGTGCTGGAGAGGGCCAGTGGCCAAGAATTTGATGATGTGGTCAGGGGGTTCCCTGCCTAAGGACTTGGTATGAGTCGAAAGAAGTAGATAGGTTGAGGTAGACCGAACTGGTTGGTCTGAATTTGAGGTGATAGAGTGTCAGAAGAATGGATGGAAATGTCAGACATGGGATGGATGTAGCTGAGGGTAGAAGCGGTTAACTTGAATTTCAGACAGTGTTTGCTGCCTGAAGATAGGTAAAACGGGGGAGGGTCGTGCGGCCAAAAGTGGACAGACAGGGGGAACACCAGAGGCCAGGGTGAAATTGCTGGTGGTCATGGGATTGATGATGGGTGGAGTGAAAGGACCGGTGATGGGTGGGGGCTGTAAGAAATGGAAAATGCAGTGGGATGATGGGGAGGAATGACCCTGTGAACACATTGCATAATGGCAACGTTGCACTGTGGTTATGATTTTGTAAGTTGCAACATTACCAACAGATGACATTGTGACAACATTGCTCTATGGTTGCAAAAGTAAACAGTCCTCATAGAGACTGTTCTGCAACATAGCAGTATCATTACAGAATGGCGTAAATATAATATAATTTAATAAAGTATTATATTACCTTGTCGATTGTAACCTTTTTAGACGTAATTGTAACATGACGATGTCCACAACGTTGTTTTGTTACATCGCAGCAAGAGGGCCCTGGTGTTGCATTTTTTTACGTAAATATTAAGTAGTTGGATGCGTAAAGCAGACATTATGAGACCAAACATTATGTTAGCCGTAGCTGAAGGAAGGGAAGAAGAAAGGAAGCTGGGATGGAGAGATGCATGTGTGGGGGTAGGGTGTGCGGCCTGCTGGGACAGGGATGAGAAAAAATAGGAAAACACATGAGAAAAATCAGATGCGGGGGGAGCAGGCATGAGGGGTGTTATGACCTGGCCCTCAGAGAGGGCTGAAGCAGTTGCTGCGCCGCTGTAGTGGCTGCGTCGTGATGTCATTGGCGTGCTGCGTGCACATGGTGCTGGGTACAAGGTACAATTTGCTTAGAACCAACTGCATAAACACAAATCCATGTAAACACATGCATAATTAAACCATACAAGGCAGACTTCGCATCAAAGAGAGATGTCAAAGTGTTGACAAATTACTGGTAATGTTAGCAGAAGTAAGTTAATGTTTATACAACAAATCCATGTCTGACTGGTTCCGTTAACCACTTAGGAAAGCATCATTAAAGTTGGCTAACGCAAATGTAGACAGCTTCTGTCTGAGCCTTAGAAATAATGTTACCTTGATAATAGAACTAATATTCCTTATAGTTAAATTCTGAATGAAACAGGCTTAAAAACCTAATGTTATCATTCTTATGCATGTCAGAGTCAGTGTTATAAACAAAAATAAACTACATACTTAAATGGCACCACCAATTATAGTGTTTCTCGTCCTTCATCACCTCACTTAGTCCCTGGCCAAGGCTGGTTCATTCCATCCCAAGTCAGCCACCAGTGTACGGAACTCCACTGAGTAATCTGCTACGCTCCGGGTTTCCTGGTGGATCTGTAACAGTCGCCCTCCAGCGTTTCCAGCGGCGACAGGATGATTGAAGAAAATTCTCATCTTTGCTAGAAAATCCTCCAAGGACAAGGATGAAAGGGGTCGGCTAGCATGCATAGCCTCTGCCCAGGCCAACGCTCTTCCCCGGAGTAATCCCACAATGTAGTTGTACCTTGGATTGGTCATATGCGAAAGTCACGGGACACCAAAGAATACTGCAGCAGAAAACCCCGGCACTTGGTAATGTCCCCGGTGAAGGGGTCCGGGTCAGAAGCGTAGGAATCTCGCAGGGCTGGAGAAGACGGGGGGGATTAGCCGGAGTGGTCAGTGAGGAGGAAGCCATGGAGACCGGAGCGGAGAGCTGGGTGGTTAGCCTGGAGACTTGGTGTGTGAGCTGGGTAATCTGCGTGACCAGGACCTGGTTGCTATCAGAGAGTGCCTGGATGACCTGTTCATGCTGCCCGAGAAGAATCCCTTGGCTGGTGAGTGCTTGGTGGAATGGCGCCACTTCCGGGTTTGTGTCTGCTGGGTCCATTGTGGCCAGATTGTTCTGTCGTAATGTATGAGTTAGAACCCACAAATGCAGAACATAAGGGGTGAGTAGAAAAGTCAGTATTTATTCAGACCACTGTAAGTGCAAGAATATAGTCTTTTCTTGAGGGAAGGGAAAACAGAGCCAACCACTGCGGCTCTTGATGAAGCAGTGAATCCAGTCCGGGACGAACTGCTCCGAACCAAGGACGGCGGGTGGCAATGTGAGGCCAGCCACAGATCCGTAGAGCGAGGTGAGCTGGCTCTGAGTGGCCCGGAGGTTTCACAGGTGGAGTCAAGGACACCATTGGTTCGCTGGCCAGCTGGGAGACCGTAGGTTAGCTAGCAGAGCAGGCAGTCTGCTGGTTAGCTAGCAGGAAGTTCACTGGTTGACTGGCAGAGCAGGGGAACTGCTGGTATCTGGTAGTGCTGGGAGACCGCTGGATAGCTAGCAGAGCAGGGGAGTCCACTGGGTAGCCGGCAGAGCAGAGAGACCGCTGGTTAGTTGGCAGGGCAGGAACAAGATGGGTGAACAGGTTAGCAGAAATCCATGAGGTGACGTGGCTGTGATCACTGGCGAGAGGGATATCTGCAGCAAAAGCAAACCAGAGATTACCAAACACAAGATGTATCAAATATACTAAACCGCAAAACAATTCACCAAAGTCTCCTATTACATTTAACAAGGTATGTGGCATACAAAACCAAAAATACAAAACCAGGTAAGGATAGTCAGTTTATAGAAAATGTACTAATTTCTGTTTAATCTCTCTATGTTTATTTAAAATGATTCAACCTGATGACAAAAAACATTCCCAACATTACTAAGTTGGAGAGATCCTTCAATGCTTCAGTGCAGGACCATCATGTGGTGTGTGCAGATGTCCCAATCCTGTAAACACCGCCCCTTTTATGTGAACATGGCATGGTCCATGGGTGCACTGAGGTTTTTTTCATCAACTGCGCCGGTTTGGTATCTTGGTGGCTCGCTGTGCATCCCAGTGATGCGGTGTGGCATTGCCAATCCAGTGGTGTACTGCAATCTTGGTGCCAAGAATGAGTGCATCTTGCACAGTCCACCTGCTCTGAGCAGGTTGACAGCTCAGCACAGGTGAGGTATTATGTGTTCCATGTGTTGCGTAATATTTTGGTCACTTTACTTGGTGAAGGCACACCCTATGACCTCTCTGAAGTCACACATCTTTTTCCATATTTTATTCGCCTTTCCAATTTTAATATATGTTTTTCTACCAGCTGATGTGATCACACAGACAAAACTGTCTTATTTTCCGATAATGGTATTAATGCTAGACAGACAGAATAAAGATTACTGAGTGATTCTTACCAGTGCAGCCGTGTGTAATGGCACTGGGCCCAGGTGCAGCACCTTTTCAAATGTGTGTCCTGCTGCCCTCAGTTGTCTGCAGGGATTTAATGAATTGAAGGTGAAGCTTTTCATGCAGTATAAATCAGCTGTGGACAACAGATACTGTAAGAAGCACTCATATTAATTTTTAAATAAATGCAGACTGCTTTTACGACAATGCTTTAACCACAGTAAACATTTTTTTATGCCGATTTAAATACATCCACTGGCTAGAGAGTGTTTAAATAAAGTAGTTTCAGACTTGTTAGACTCTCAGTACAGAGGGGGCAGAGCATTCTCGAGGGAGCCTTCTAATAAAGTCATTTTAAAATTCACAACTGTAAAATTTCCAATATATCCTATCCATAAACACAAATTACAACTTATTGAGCCCAGCAAGCCTATGTCAAAGAAAACATACAGTGAAGCCCCTTTGTTTCAGCACCAAAGACAGCACGTGGCACACTACATGCTTCGACTGATGAACAGTTCAACACCACTGGCGATTGACAGAGACAGGCTTAGACAGCCAGGTGCACTGTCACAGTACCATGTCTTTCTTACATGGGAATAACTTTACCATAAACATAACATAAAATAGACACATCAGTTTACAACACTATAAAAGGCCTATTTAAATATAAACTAATACAACCAGAAAAGAGGACAAAACAATTCAACAAAAATGACCAACAATAAATAAAACGTCTATGGACATAGTGGAGAGTGCAACAAGCATTATTAGGCTAATGTTACAGAAATTTAATAACCTGCCACTAAACAATATAAACTCCACAGCCAGCACAGCCACATATTATACATTTGCACTCTTCCAACTTTGTATTGCAACTGCTGCACAACAGTTTCCCTTGGGATTAACAGACACAGTCTAAATCACTACAAGGCCCATTTAAATAAAAAATAGATAGTATACAACACCACAGGCAGTGACACAGACAGGTTCCAAGATGCGGTAAGCATGGAGTTAAACAACATTAATCTAAGATTCTGACTTATTTCTTCATAATTTAAGTTAATAAAGACTAATTGTGGATGTTTCACTCAACAACTGTTGTCCTTGCTCAGCCTGCAGTAGACCTAGTATGGTGTAGGCTAACGTTAGTCCATTTGTGTATTCCACCATCCTCCATAGAACAAAATAATCAGAACATGTTAACGAACTTATCACGGTCCCTTTTTAAAACTTCATACTCCTCTCCTTGGTGACATGGTGTCAAACTTTGTCAATGTTTATGTCCTGCTCAACATACAGTATTTTAGCACCAACTGCAAACAAGAGCAGATCAAAATGAGACTTCGCACTAAAATATTGTACTGACGGACCACATTTCCCGTAATGCCTAGTGCTGGACTGAGTAAATGCAAATGTTACTTTTTGTTAGTGTCTGTAATGTGTCTGTTCAGAACACAGTGGTAATTCAATTCAGTTAAATTTTATTTATATAGCGGCAATTCATAACAGAAGTTATCTCATTGCACTTTTCCTATAGAGCAGGGCTAGACCGTACTCTTTATATTATTAAGAGAGACCCAACAAATCCCAATGGCAATGTTGGTAGTTGTCATTTTTGTGCTGGTTTATAGTTTTAACCATTAGTGAGGTGGCTGTTACATTTCTTGACCACAGCTGTCTTTGCGACTATGTTTAGAGTGTTAGTCCCTTGTGTTGAATTGCATCAAAGGGTTGACATAGCTGAGAACTGCTTCCTATTGCTCAATTATTGTTGACTGCTATAATGTAACAGATTACACCTATCAAATAGAGGTAATTAGAAATAAAGGCCTGCCTTAGCCTCTAATACAAGCCTGCTTAATATAAAGGTGTATTACTGTGGAGGTGGGTATGGGTAGCTGGCAGCTGCAGAAGGAGAGGTGGTTGAGTGGCTCAGGTGAGCAGCATCAGGGAGAGGTAATTGGCACAGCTGAAACCGGTTAATTAATTATCTGCTCTCCCTAAATACAGTAGCATGCTGGACCTGGGGAGAACGACAGCCAGCCAGGGAGGCTGGCTTTTCTGGACACCGAAGAAGAAGCAGAGGCGGTCGGAGTAACGGCTGATGCTGGAAGGAGAATTGTGTGTGGAGAAAAAGAAATAAATAAAGACTGTTGCTGAAAAACGTGGTCTCAGCGTGTGCCTCAGGGCCAAGGGAACTCACGGTAGCCTGGTTCTGCAACAACTGGCGCCCAACGTAACTTGGCTTCTGGGATGGCGGTACTGGTCCAGATGCTGGGCGAAATCGCAGCGATGCACCAGGAGCAGGCGGCAGCTGGAAAGGATGCAGGAACAGGCGGAGAAGACATACCGCGTTCCGGTAAGAATCCAAGGGTACGCAGTCCATTATTCACCAGAACCTGGTTCGACCCGGGGCTTTGGTGGAGGCTTGCTGGGTGGATATTAAGTGTGTACATGGAGATGTTCATAGATACCCTGTAGTGCCGGTGGAAATTAGACATCAAGGGAAAACATTTTTTGTTAAGGCAGGGGTAAGTTCCTGTCTGACGCACCCCCTGATTTTGGGTACAGGTTGGCTTGGGTTTGATAGGTTAGCGAGGCACTGTGTGGGGGTGCGTGCACGACCGTCAGGGACATGGGATGTGTGTGCTGTGCTCAGTGGCGATGCAAGGTTGTCCGATGCTGTAGATGGGGAGGGGGAACCGACGGCGCCTCCACAGCAGGCTCCTGTGTTACTCTCCACGGAAGATTTTCCACTGGAGCAGTTTCATGACAACAGTCTATGCTTTGCCTTCGACCAAGTGATAAAAATTGATGGTCATGTGGTGCGCCCTGACGCAGCCCAGTCATATCCACACTTTTCAGTGATCAGGGACAGGCTGTACAGAGTGAGTCGTGACACTCAGACTGGGGAAGATGTAATGCAATTGTTAGTACCAAAAAGCCGCCGGGAAACAGTTTTCTAGACAGCTCATTACAACTCGATGGGCGGGCATATGGGGTGTAATAAAATACAAGACCAGATAATGGCCTGATTCTATTGGCCTGGGATTTGGGGAGACGTTCGCCGTTGGTGTGCGTCTTGCCCCGAAATGACAAATGGTTAACCAACCAGCCATCCTGAGAGCGCTTTTGCACCCATTACCATTGAAGTCCCATTTGAACCCCTGGGTATGGACCTCATCGGGCCCTTTTACTGGAGCGCACGTGGATATTGCTTTGTGCTGGTGTTAGTGGACTACGCAACCTGATATCCCGAAGCAGTGCCATTGCGCACCATCTCTGCAAAGAGTGTGGCGCAGGCACTGTTTCAGATCATCTCCTGAGTCAGGATCCCGAAAGAGATCGTGACTGACCAGGGCACCTTCTTCATGTCATGTACACTGAGAGAACTTTACAGATTATTGGGCATCAAATCGATTCAAACCAGCGTATACCACCCTCAGACTGACGGGCTCGTTGAGCGTCTGAACAAAACTTTGAAGTCCGTGATCCGTAAATTTGTGTACGAGGATGAGTGCAATTGGGATAGGTGGCTAGATCCTCTGTTGTTTGCAGTGCAGGAGGTACCCCAGGCCTCCACGGGAGCTACTGGATCGGTTAGGCACCGCTCGTTTTTTCACAACGCTGGATTTGAGCCAAGAGCTTCTACATTTTGTCCCAGTAGGTGCAGGGTGTTGACCACCCAGTCGTATGCATCAGCCGGAAGCTGTCAGAGAGGGATGCCAGGTACAGTACAGTCGAAAAAGAGTGCCTGGCCATCCGATGGGCAGTCGAGGCCCTGCGGTAATACCTGCTGGGGCGCCCATTCACCTCCTGTTTGGACCACGCCCCCTTCTAGTGGCTCCACCGCATTAAGGATTCCAATGCCCAGATCACCAGCCTCTCCAGGGAGACTGGCTTTTCTGGACACCGAAGAAGAAGCAGAGGCCGTTGGAGTAACGGCTGATGCTGGAAGGAAAATTGTGTGTGGAGAAAAATAAATAAATAAATAAAGACTATTGGTCTATTGGAAAACGTGGTCTCAGCATGTGCCTCAGGGCCAAAGGAACTCACACTAGCACGATTCTACAACAGTTACCTTCTGCAGTTGAAGTAAAAAAAGGTACTGTCCTCCCCTGAACGTGGGCCCTGGGACGGTCGACCCCTCTACTCCACGGCCACTCTGCTTTTGATAGGGCCCTTCACATCCCAGATAGCAAAAATTGTTAATTTAAGGTCAGAAAGGTTGGTGTACGGTTGAGGTTGAAAAGTCTACTTTAAATCAACATTTCTCAAGCAGTCACAGTTTAAATATTGAAAAAAATACTAAGGAAAATGATATGTCAACACATAGCTGCATTATTATTGTCTTGGCAAATTCAGAATCAGAAATATTTTATTGATCTCCGAAGGCAAACTCTTTTGTTACAGCAGCTCACTATCACGTCAGTGTACACAGGAATAGAAGTTCTAAGCAAATCAGAATATAATACACTATAATACAGGTCCATTGATTCTAATAGCTGTAATATTTGAAGGTGATCTGGTGGGGAGCAAGCAAAGAATAGGCTAGGTTGCTCAGTAAAGAAAAGAAAAACCCAAATGGATGTTAGCAGAGTTTTCATGTTCTTTAGAAATGTCCTGCTATTTATAGCAGGATTTGGGGTTAGTAGCTTTTTTTAGCAAACATTTGAACCAATGCCATAAGCTTGCAGTCTTTACAGGTTGTCTAATGTTGTAATGGTTAGTAAATTAACTATTGTAAAGTGGTCGTATTTGCTGTTAAAAAAAATATGCCAGCTGGCATTAAGCTAATATTAGTCATTAGTAATGTGTGATGTTAAAATAGTGTCTCATTTTTTATCTCATTGACCCCAGCAAATACCAGGCTTCTGCTTAAATATAGACTATTTTATGCTGATCAGTTAGGTGAAAACAGATGTTTGCTAGGTTAGTAGCAAACTTTTTTTAAAACTTAAATTTACTAAAGTTAGCTGTACTTTTTACTTTTTGCCTTTCAAGGAGACAATAAAGAAAGACAGCATGTTATGTGAGTTTGTACCAAAATAAACTATGTATAATATGGATTGATTAATAAATGCAAATAATTATATTCGGTTTTGTTTAATCTGGTTTGTTAGCATGAAGAACATAATTCATACTTAAATTTTAGCAATATATGCTGACACCTGAATAGTGACTGTATTCAGTAATGTGAATGATAACCTGTGTTCTCTGATTTCTTGTTTTGAATACTGACTAAACGGTCAAAGGTTTTAAATGTAAAAAAAACCCCAAAGCACATTTAATCATTTTGTTAGTAAATATTATGTAAATGTATCCCACTGTCATTGATTTTTTGGAAATGTGTATGAGGTAGCAAATTTTCTTGAACTTCATTTACATGTTGAGAGCAATATAATATACAAATGTATATAAATAAAGAAAATGTCATGAAAAGGTCTGGTTTCTTGTAGTTAATTAGTGCAACATTGCTTCAATATATCAAAATCAACCAAAATTTAATCCCAGGCACCCTTTTAGATAATGGGTGAATCAGTGTTGATTCACTAACATTGTTTCAATATATAATCAGCTAAAATGTAGCTGCAGACTGACTTTTAGGGTTGAATCAATATTGATTCAGTGTCAGTTATGGTTGAAAATCCAACATTTATTCAACATCACTCAAAACACATGCTTTCAATTTGGTTTCAATGTCGTTCGTCAACATAGATTCAATACTTCTGCCTGACAGCATTTAAATGTTGTAAATTTTACTATCTGGGATCGTATGCTGCTCAGTTTCAGATTGTAATTGCAGATTGTGAACATTAAGTAAGGTACCATTCAAAACTGTATTGTTTCTGCCTCCTCAGCCAACAAAAAGTGATTACAGAGCTCAGTTGAATTGAAGTTAAGTTGTTTAAACCTTCAGTTACTTTCAATTGTTAAGCTAAACCTAAATAGAAATTATAGGGGATTCAAAATGTTTTAAATTCAATAAGTAAATTCAAAACTGGATTCAGATTTGATAAAAACGTTTTTGAACCCCAGTCCCATTCAGCCAACAAGCTCCTACCCAGAGCAATAAGACTAAACTTTAGACATCAAGCCCAAAAACAGCAAATGCGTCAGCTAAAATGTTGGACTATTATGTCACCTGCATGGTGGACTAAGAAAAATGTTACAGGTTTCTGATTTAAGCCATCTCCATAACTACATATGCTAACACCTCCACATAGCGTATCTATGTTTGAGTTTCACCTAGTGTTTTACCTAAAATGCAGGCCAAAAGCTAAGATAACAGCAAGGCTTTGGCATGCCCTGCCTGAGGAGTAAGCGCCTTAAATTTGCTTTACAAAACTTTAACAGACAGGATTTGCTCAAATTTGTTCAGTTCTTGCTCAGTTTTATTTATCTGTAGCCTTGTTGAATAAATGTCCTAACACTGCCTTCAGAAGCAGTGCTTTTTACAGGATTTTATACATAGCTTATATTTCCATTACCAATATGTATGTGATGCTGTAGAGTGTGTAGAATCCAGTAAATTGTGGCAATTTCTGTGTAAATACAGTCACTTTTATTGTGTTTGCATTTACTGTAACATTATTAACATTTCCATAGCAACCCAAAGTTATTAATATTATAAAGAGTACGGTCTAGACCTGCTCTATAGGAAAAGTGCAATTAGATCACTTCTGTTATGAATTGGTGCTATATAAATAAAATTGAATTTAATGGAATTCAAAAAGTCATTGCAATTTTGAGTTAGCAAAATCACCTTGAAATATTTTTCCAGAAATGATCATTCTAAAAGCTGATCTGAACCATCTGTAAAAGAAAGCATAAATGAATGGATTGAGCATTGAATTTGACAGTGTAAGCCAGTTAAGTGTTTCAACCACAGAACCTGGAACTGAATTATTACTAAAAGGCACAAAGGTGACACAAAGAAAAAAAGGAAGCCAACATAAAACAAAAACTCCCAAAACAATAGCCAGAGTTTTGGTGGCCTTTCTTTCCATCTTATTGACAGTTGCTCCAGACTTTGTTCCCTGACAGGTTGTGTTCTGGATGCTGCGTGCCTGTCTCTGTGCAACAAGGAAAATTCTCAAGTAGATACAGAGCATTATGATCACTGGGAGGTAAAATGATAAAATAGGTCCAATAGTGTTTTTGATTAGAACATCAATCAAACATCTCTCTTCACATTTGTCATTGTTTAATCCAGCAATTATGACACTAATTCCAATTAGAACAGAAACCCCCCAGCTCACCAGGATCATGACCACAACAACACGATGGTTGATTTTAGTTCTATATGTCAGAGGCTGACACACTGCATAATATCTGTCAATAGAAATACAACATAGGTTCAGAATAGAACATGTGCTCAGTGATATATCAAAACTGCCTCGTACTTTGCAAAATAAATCCTCATGATACAGACATGAGCTGAGAGAGAATGCCATGCTGAAAGGAAAGACTATAATCCCAACAAGCAGGTCAGCCACAGCCAGTGAGAGAATAAGGTAGTTTGTAGGAGTGTGGAGCTGTTTGAAGTAAATGATGGAGATTATAACGAGAAGGTTTCCACATATTGTGACAACAGATAATAATGCAAGGAAAATATATAATAATACACATATAATGGAAGGGATGTTTGTCAGAATGTAATTGAAATTATCTATTTCATAGCAGGGATGTATGTCATTCACAATGGCAGTCCTGTTGTCAGTGACTTCTGGTTCCATGTTTTAGGATTCCTACAATTCAGTACAATTCATTAGCAATTTAGAGAAACCTGCATAAAAAAATCTTTGTATACATAAATGAATAAATATATTTTAGTCAGAAAAAATGTAGTGTCAACAATGTCATTTAAAAAACAAAAACATCTGTCTATTTTTCATATCAACCCTGTTAAACCCTCAAGATTGTCCCTGCATTAGTGCTGATGGGTGTTCTTGGTCACATGTACCACTGTGCAGAACCTTAATACTTATCAACATCTATCTCAATGCCATAATTATTGTCCAATCAGGAATGGGAAACTGCATCCTATTTACATGCAATGAACAAGTTGACCAATGATGCCACAATAAAATTCCATATTTTCATTTTACCTAACTTTCTCAGCCCAACCTAAATGGCCTCACTTGGCAAATTTTGGTTCAAATGTCTCTTTCTGATTTTTCTCTCTCAAGACCCGCCATCAGGGAATTGCAGTAGTCTGATTAGGAAAAAGCTTGTGCCTGCATTGGTATGGAGGACCACCAGTGTCACGGAAATAGTAATAAAGCATTTAATTAATTAATAACTAATTGTACAATAAAAATAGGCATTAATAAATAGACTAAATTGCAAAGTAATTCTGTTTTTGATATTTTAATGGGTAATAAATAATATAAAAAAATATTAATAAATAGTTAAAATTAAAAGGTTCTATATCTAAATGTCAGAAAACCCTTGATAATAATGACACCTTTGGTCATGTGCATCATGCGCTGTGCGTAGGGCACCAAGTGCCAAAGGGGGCACCAAAACAGTCTAATGATCATCAATCATAATTTAAATTTAAGATGAAGCACAACTACAATAGGCACCATTAGACCATTAGACAAGATATAGCCTACATAATAGTTGCTCGAAATAATAAAATTAATTGGTACCCCCCTCCTCCATCTCCCTGTGGTTTGCGCCTGTCCTGAAGCCAGCCTAGTAACACTGTTAAGCTCAGAAAGAATGTCCCCCAAAAGACAACAGCAGTCTGGGGCAGAGAAGAGAAAAAAGAAGAAACTGCGGGATGTCTCTCATGCATCGCTTCCAGGTATGTTTAAAAATGTTAATTCTTAAAATACTGGAAAATTTGTTTAAACCATGTAGCCTGTGCATGTATAACATTAACGCTACCATAGGAAACATCTGAGCCAGCTAGTCAACGTTGTTAGCAAGCTAAAGTTCTTATAGACTTTAAGGCTGGATTCAGACAGAATCGCTGTGCTGTGGTGTGTGGGTGTGTTTATTTGTGCTTAGAACTTAACCACTGTGAAACAATCAGAAAATAAGGTTTATTTCTCTGATTCACTGGCTTTCTCGGTACCGGCACTCCCTCTACTTATTCATTCTATAGGTTTCTCAACCAGTGCTCTCTCTAACAAAGAACTCAAACCATTTCCAATGACCCTTTCCTCCACCTGAGTGGTCTGGCCGAACGTTACCTCCTCAGCCTCCCTTCACCTCCTCTAGCAGCTGCCGAGTTGGTACAGCCTGGGATCTTCTCGGGCTCTGTGGGTGACTGCAAGGAGTTTCTGGCGAGGTGCGGCCTGGTTTTCCTTTTGTACCCGTCTCAGTTTCCGACTGAGCGATCTTGGGTGGCCTTCATTGTGCTCCGGCTGGCTGGCCCGGCGTTGTGCTGGGTGGGATCCCTGGCGGCACGGGAAGAGGCGGTCTTCCACTCTCTGGGCCAGTTCTTGGCGCGGTTCGGCCAGGAGTTTGGCCCGCCAAATATGTGGTCGTCAGCCCATCTCCAACCCGTTTGCTCGCCTGCCTCCAGTTCCGAGGCCCAGCCGCCACCGCCGCCGCCTGCCTCCAGTTCCGAGACCCAGCCGCCGCCGCAAAGAACTCAAACCAACCTTCTTGGTATTGCTATTTTTTTTCAATATAGGTCAATGTTGAAATTTGTGCATGGACCAAGAGGAAGATATTCACCATCAACTAGCATTTCAGGTATACATGATAGACAGCACACAGCCTAGTTCTATAGTGTAATATACAGTATACTGTCTTTGCAAAGTTTTGTGACTTTTCTTCTGTTATGTCAGTTTTCTTATTTTAACAATAATGTAACATTGATAATGTAAATATACTATAATTTTTTGGTTTATTTTATTGAAGATTCCACTTTCACATATTTCTGCATGTTTTCTTTTTTCTTTTTGCCGTTCTATAGTTAGTTCTAGATTAACACTAGAATTTGTTGAGACTGTCAGCCCCATGCGCATGCACGAAAAATGTCCCCCTTATATCTTTCCTTCTGTCACTTTCAGCAGGTATTTCTGCCTCCGGAGCTGCAGAGACTGGATCTGTGGTTGTGGGCCACTTGCTGCCCCCCGTGTTCCTGCTCGACAACTGCTTCTACAGTTGTTGTTATTGGCTCTGTTGCTGATGCTGTCATTATTATTCCTATATCTGTCATTCCTATTATTATTAATTTATTTATATTAACACTACAATTACATTTCTACTATTTTAAAAATTCTTCAAATTGTGTCTCCCTCTCCCCCACCCCCAAAACCTCTCTCTCTCTAAATCTCTCCCTCTCCCCCTCTCTCTCCATCTCCCTCTCTCTCTCTCTCTCTCTCTCTCTCCATCTCTCCAAACCTCTCTCTCTCTTTCTCTCTCAAAACTTAACACGGCAGCGGCCATCCGTGTTGCCGTGTTGAGTCTGTGTCACAGCCTGTCATGTCCTCACCAGCCCATAATCACCCACACCTGTTCCTAATTACACTCCTGCCCTTAATCAGCCCCAATCACACCCAGGATAAATTCAGTCCACTCTCCACACTCAGTGTCCAACCTCGTTTATGGATAGGACTCCATGCACCGGACCGTTCCTGTGTCTCTCCAGTTCCCCGTGTGTTCTCCGGTCCTCCGTGTCATCGCCACTCCTCAGTGGCTTCTCCATTCCTCCTTGGTCTCTCCGGTCTCCAGTGGCTTCCCTCCGGTAACTTCCCCAGATCCACTCTACCTATCTCCACACTCTCCACTGCTGGCTGTCATCTTCATTAAAGACATTCCCATCCATCTCGGTGTCCTCTGCCTGTTAGTCCGTGACAGTCTGGTTCTGCTCGAGGTTTCTGCCTCTTAAAGGAAGTTTTTTCTTGCCACTGTCGCCAAATGCTTGCTCATGGTGGGATTTGTTGGGTCTCTGTAAATAATATTATAAAGAGTACGGTCTAGACCTGCTCTATAGGAAAAGCGCAATGAGATAACTTCTGTTATGAATTGGTGCTGTATAAACAAAATTGAATTGACTTGATTGTAGTATATTCATAGATAAATAAAAAGTATTTTCTACAGATTCAGATGCAGGATGTAAAACGGGGGTGTCTTATTCTCTTCATGTGATGAGCTCACATCTGTGGATGTCTGTGATGGGAATTGGGACTTAAGACATCTATACTGCCAAAGTTAAAGGACACCGTAACACTCTTTATATTTACTTTTTATATGTGTGTATGTTGTAAAACAGGGGTGTCAAAGACCCCTTCCCTTCACACATCCCTCTTCCTTTCCCGGATATTTGGCCATGTCTTACACTGGTATGACAGTTGTTAGATTATAGCAGTCAAGAATTTATCGGGTTTTTTACCCCAAATTTTTACCAATTAATATAGGCTTGTGATTAGCACTTATTTCTGTGTGTGTGTGTGTGTGTGTGTTGTAAAACAGGGAGGGGTGGTGTTGAAGGTTCCAAAGGGGAAACAGGGGTGTAGATCATAAAGTCTCAACATGTTAGTGAGTGATTGAGGCATCCCCATAAGATTATCTGAGTATATAAAAATTCTGAAAAGTATCTGGAAGATCTTGCTTGCAATTCATGTATTTAAACATAAATAAGCATGTTCCTCTTCTGAACCACAAGTAAGTGGGACCAAAGAACAAACTTTTCAATATTCAATTCAATTAAATTTTATTTATATAGCGCCAATTCATAACAGAAGTTATCTCATTGCGCTTTTGCTACAGAGCAGGTCTAGACCGTACTCTTTATAATAATTACAGAGAGACAACAAATCCCACCATGAGCAAGCATTTGGCAATAGTGGCAAGAAAAAACTTTCTTTTAACAGGCAAAAACCTTGGACAGAACCAGACTCAATGGTGGACGGCCATCCACCGCTGCCGTGGTAGGTTTTGAGAGAGAGAGAGAGAGAGAGAGAGAGAGGAGGGAGGGGTTTGGGGGAACGGGATAGGGTTAGGGAGGCACAATGCAAAGACCACGTAGAATTTTTTTTTTTTTTTTTATATAGTAGAATAGTAATTATAGTGGTAATATTAATAAATTAATAATAGTAGGAATGACAGCTATAGGAAGAATAATGTCAGCAGGCGGCCCACAACCACAGACCCAGACCCTGCTGCTCCGGAGGCAGAAATACCTGCTGAAAGCGACAGAAGGACAGAACTACGGGAGAGAGAAGATGTTGAGTTAGTAACATGCAGTAATGGGATAAAAATTCATACAGAGGGAGACAAGGAGAGAGGAAAGAAGCGCATCATGTGAAGTCTCCCGGCAGTCTAGGCCTATAACCTAACATACATGAACCATCTTCATGGACCTCTTGCATTCATGCTTAATATGTTTTTTCCCCTAATCTAATCTAATCTAATCTTTCATCTACAATAAATCTTATGAATTGTATATGGTACTTGGAGAATCCCTGTTTCATTTATATTTATTTCAGATAAATTTTGGAGTAGGAAACTGATTTTGTTACAAAAACTAGATTCCCATGGGTAAAAAGGTGTAGCGCACGGGTAGGTCATAAAGTGAAAAGATGTCCCAACATGTTAGTGATTGTGACATAGCCAACATCCCCATAAGAGTATCTGAGTATATAAAATAAAAAGTGTGAAAAGATGTTGTTGCAATTCATGTATTTAAACACAAACAAGCATGTTTTAAAAACACTGACCTAGACAACAGTGAATGTTTTTTTTAAAAAGAGGTGTAAATGGATCTATTAGAATGTGATTTTTTTCTGAAAAACTCTTCTGAACCACAAGTAAGGGGGGAAATATGGGGAATGAGAAGAATGATGTACCAAAGAACAAATGTTTTTCAATATACCCATCATCCTCATGGACCTCTTGCATACATGCTCAACATATTTTTCCAATTGAATCTCTGTATATACACAAAACAAGCATAATCATGTTTGCAATTAATGTATTTAAAAGCAGTGGTGGAATGTAACTAAGTACATTATTCAAGTACTGTACAAATCTGAGTTACTTGTACTTTACATAAATCATTTCTTTTTATGCCAGTTTCTACTCCACCACATCTCAGAGGGAAATATTGTACTTTTTAATTCACTACATTTATCTGACAGTTTTAGTTACTAGTTAATTTACAAATTACACACAAAACATATGAAGAGTTTTTAAAATCTGATGTTTAATACAAGTACTGCTGAAATGATTATTCGATTAATCAATTAGTCCTTTGACAGAAAATTATTTGCCAACTATTTTGATGGTTTGAGTTATTTTTCATGTAAAAATATTTCATGGTTCCAGCCTCTCAAATGTGAAGATTTGCTGTTTTTCCTTTTAATAATTTTAATAATTTTAATGTATTGTTAAAAATGTTGAGGTTTGGACTGTTGGTTGGACAAAACAGGCATTGTGTAGGTGTCACTTTGGGCTCTGGGTCATTGTGACGACATTTCTCACTATTTCCAGAATTTTTACAAACCAAACAAAAGCATGAATTATACTTTCGAGTTCATTCAGAAAGGTCTGCAGCATGTGAATGGAGAAAATCTGAAACCAGAGTTACTTTTCTTTAAAAACAAGCTATAAACTATGAAGGGAGTAAAAAAGGTCTCGTTGAAATTGTTGCAGCAAAAGCATTGGAAACTGTTTACAGTTAGAAATGTTTTCTTGGTAAAAGCAGTTTGTGTGTTCTTAGTGTTGATAAAAGGTTGTCTACCATATGTTTTAAAAACCTCTCCATGTTTTGACACAAAAAGTGTAGAAAGTTTTGTCAGTGTTGGTGAAAACAAGCAGCAAAAAAAAAAGAAGGACCCATTGTTTACAGGTTTTAGATTGAAAACTAGATAGTAACTTTTATTTTGTTGTATAGGCATATGTAGACGTTGAGCTGTTACAGCCTTAATTGTTTCCTTTATATCACCCCAGTCAGTGTCCAACTTTGTGACTAGGACTCACCGTGCTACTCGGCATTATGCCTAGGGCCCTCTCCAGCGACCTCCACGCCAGTGAGGGTTCCCTCCAACAGACTCCCCCAACCGTCGCCCAGCGGCTCGCCAGCTTCTCCGCCCAGAGGTTCGTCGGCTCCGTCTCCACTCTGCTCACCTGCTTCACCTGGATCACAACCACCTCCTCTTCCGGTTGGATCGCAGGATGCTGTGGGACCAACTGCTGGGTCACAGCAGTAGCCGTACCCTCCCTCTCGGCCGGAGTGGCAGGTTCCAGACTCCCAGAGCCCACTCCTCGACCACTCTTCCCATCGCCGACTCCATGTCTGGCAGTCCAGTCGCCAGCAGCCTGTCCTGCTGCCCCGTCTCCGGCTTCTGATCTGGTTTGCCGGCCCCCAGAGGGTCCCCACACTAGCCTCAGGCCTCCAAAGGGTCACAGCCTTCACCGCCAACTTCTGTCTGGCCTCTAGATGACGTTTTTGGTCACGGGCCTCGTGCGGTGAGATCCGCACCAGACCAGGCTCCGGGTCGTCCGTCTGAGGCTCCCAGCTCCACACCTGCCCAGGCTCCGGGTCATCCGTCCGAGGCTCCCAGCTCCACACCTGCCCAGGCTCCGGGTCGTCCGTCCAAGGCTCCCAGCTCCACACCTGCCCAGGCTCCGGGTCGTCCACCCGGATCAACCCGGTCCCCGTGGTGGAGGACGACCACCACGTCGGCGGGGTTTTTCAGCCCTCGGGAGCTGGCCGTGGAGGGGGTGGGGGTGGGGTACTGTCACGGATACGGTAGGTTCCACATTCTACTAATCATCCACACCTGCACCCAATCACACTCCTGCTCCCCATCAGCTCATAATCACAGCCAGCATATAAAAACCCAGCACTCACCTCAGTCAGTGTCCGACCTTGTTTGTGATTCCCCATGCTACTCGGCATTACGCCTATTCCCCTCTCCAGCGATCTCCCTCTCCAGCGACCTCCATGCCAGTGAGGGTTCCCTCCAGCAGACTCCCCCATCTCAAGACCTGCACACCTGTCTTCACCTCCTGTTACTTAATAAAGCACTTCCTGTCTCCTGCCTGTCTGTCCGTAACAGTCCTGTTGGGTATCACATTTTGCACAATAGAAAGATACATCATACAAACAATTATGGTACCTCTGTCTTGTTTAAATAATGATAGACAATTAACTAGTAGAAAATATATTTACTTTAACATTAGCACACATTTTACTTTCTGTTGTGAAATGCCATGCCAAGAATCTTCTCATGTTCTGTAAGAATATCTAGAGTAGTGTCTAAAATTCATTATTTTCCTTAATGTTTTTAAGAAATTCTTTGTATATATCTTTTCACGTATGCATGCAAAACTAGTCTCCTAGTAAAACAAAGGGGCTCCGTATAGACAATTATGCTATCTGTCTTGGATGTTTAATATGACAGTACCCAACCTGTCATTTTTCTTGAGTTGATATTTTCAATACTCATGCATGTGGTTGCTTTGAAAATGTTGACAGCATGTGGCGGTAGTGGCTTAGTCAGTTATGCAGTCTGTATTTTCTTTGTCATCTTTATTAAATAATCCCCATCTTAATGTCTTATCTTGTGATGGTACTTGTAGGGCTTCATAAAATTGTTCTGTTCAAAACATGGTAGAAAATTGTACATTACAATTAATACACAGATGATAAACTTTGATCACAGCAATAGTCACCTTCTTTTTCACATTTTTATAACTATCGCAACTGAAGGTGTAGACTTGACAGCAGCATCCATGGTTGGGAGGTTTGGAGGTGATCAGATAAGATTCATGCAGACGAATTAATCAACACACAAGTCCCCAGGGGAAAATGGTGACTACATTAAGCCAAGGGATGGTATCTTGTATGTATAGGCTAAACTACTCTTGCCCATCACACCTGACTTACTTTTGTTTGTGATGATTTACAAATGATTCTTGTTTAGTTTGTAGACCATTTGTTGTTGCACCATTTAACATTAGAAAGGTTATTAGCTTTACTGTTTGACATCCACCTTCCTCTCATTTAACTTCTCATTTAATTCTTTATTATAGTCTCATATACATCTATGTAATACAGAAGAGGTTTTTTGAAAAAGAGTTCCCCTTCAAAGAGACAAGAGTATTCTGCACCTCTTTTTATAAAATATTCACTGCTAGATAAGGTCCAACCAACAGTCCAAATCTCAACATTATTAACAATACATTAAAATTATTAAAATTATTAAAAGGAAACGCAGCAAATCTTCATATTTGAGAGGCTGGAACCATGAAATATGTTTACATGAAAAATGACTCAAACCATCAAAATAGTTGGCAAATAATTTTCTGTCAAACGACTAATTGATTAATCGACTGATCATGTCAGTTGTACTTGTATTAACTGTTGGAGTTGAATTTATAACAAAACATCAGATTTTATAAACTCTTCATATGTTTTGTGTGTAAAAATCTTAATTTGTAAAGTAACTAGTAACTAAACCTGTCAGTTAAATGTAGTGAATTAAAGTGAATTTAAGTACAATATTTCCCTCTACCTTTGGAAAAATATGTTGAGCATGTATGCAAGAGGCCCATGAAGATGATGGGTATATTAAAAAAAGTTTGTTCTTTGGTACATCATTCTTCTCATTTCCATATGTCCTCTTACTTGTGATTCAGAAGAGGTTTTTAAGAAAGATTTCACATTCTAATAGATAAGATCCATCTACACCTCTTTTTTCAGAAAATATTCACTATTGTCTAGGTCAGTGTTTTTAAAATGTACTTGTTTGTGTTTAAATACATTGCATTTGCAACAACATCTTTTCACACTTTTCATAATTTTTATTTTATATACTCAGATACTTAGGACTTGGAGCCCCGAGTGCGTGTTAGTGTTCCCACCACTAGCACAGGAGTTTTGGACAGCGGGGAGGTGGTTTTCAGGCCCGGGCTCCAAGCTCCCAGTCCGGGCCAAGTCAGCTAGCTAACAGCGCTAGCTGCACGGCTAACAGAGTTAACGGTATTTGTGGTTAGCAGTAGTTAGCGGTTACTTTAGCAACAAGTAAAGCCACCTGTCCATCAAGAAACTAACTAACTTCACAACTAAAAAGCACTGTCTGCGAGACATACTGAACAACCCCCAAAAAGACTAGTCCTGAGTAAAGTAGTCTCGCATAGCTAGTCCTATTTCCACACTTAATTTTAGTGCTCTGACCAGAGCGGTCGAATAACTCAGACAGAGCGGGTGGATGTACTCGGGCACGCTCAGAGCCTCGTTGCCAATGATAAATGTGTGCCTTGGTTACATGACCAAGGTACGGAACAGGCAATGTTTTCTGTGGGAGAGAAGACCTCCCTTTGGAACGGACTTTGGATTTTGTGACTTTTCAGACCTTTAACATGCACAAAAATGCTATACATCACAATAAAAGGCAGGGAAAACACGAATTATGGCCTATTATGGCCTCTTTAGGTTTGGCAATGTTCCTTAGTTGAAAGTAGCAACCTTTCACCACAGAGTCAAATTGAAAAATTTCAGTGCAGAGTCAGAAATGACACCAAGATTCCTGACATGGGTATGAAGGTTTGATGTTAATGGCCCTAAGTGGCTAGGTTAGGTCCACTCCTCTAGGGGCAGTAGAGGAGGAGAGGGTGTCAATCTTAACAGAGAAAGTCCTGTCGGTTAAGTAGGAGGCAAACCACTTAAGGGCAGTGGCCTGGATGCCAACCTTAATAAAATACAATGATCAAAAGTGCTCACAAAGGTAGCAGCAACAGGGTTGAGAACTGGATTTATTGTGTGGAACAGAGCTTTGGGAATGTGAGAGTTTCTGTAGTCAGTGCACAGAGGAATAGAAGTGCTAAGCAAAAAATATAATACACTATAATACAGGTCAATTAAATTAAGTACCAAGTGGGTATAAGTATAAAATTAAAATAAGTGTAAAGTACAAAGTGGGTTTACCGGTTGATGATAATAATACATGAACTGTCAAGTTAAGTGTAGCTTATTAAGTTTATAATGACACAGTGGATATTGCACAGCTGTAAGAGAAGTATGAATAAATATCAATAAATAGGAAATTTTAAACTGAAAAGAGAGTATATTGATGAGATTGATCATTAACAGAGATGTTAATGATCAATGTCCAGTTTAATGACTTAGGGTCACATAGACTAACACTTAGAGGGAGGAGTTAAAGAGTTTGATGGCCACAGGCAGGAATGACTTCCTGTGGCGCTCTGTGGTGCTTTTTGGGGGGATGAGTCTTCCTCTGAAGGTACTCCTTTGTTTGACCAGCACATCATGGAGTGGGTGGGAGACACTGTCCAAGATGGCATGTAGTTTGACCAGCATCCTCCTCTCTGACGCCACTGCCAGAGAGTCCAGCTCCACCCCCACAATGTCATTGGCCTTACAGATCAGTTTGTTGAGTCTATTAGTGTCCGCTACCCTCAGCCTGCTGCCCCAGCATGCAACAACATACAGGATAGCACTGGCCACTACAGACTCATAAAACATCTTCAGCATTATCCGGCAGATGTTGAAGACCTCAGCCTCCTCAGAAGATAGAGGCGGCTCTGGCCCTTCCTGTAAACAGCTTGAGTGTTCTTAGCCCAGTCCAATTTATTGTCCATGTGTACTCCCAGGTACTTGTAATCCTCTACAATGTCCACACTGACCCCGTGGATGGAAACCAGGGTCACTGGATGGAAACCAGGGTCACCAGCTCCTTAGACTTTGTCGCATTGAGCTGCAGATGGTTCTGCTCACACCATGAGACAAAGTTCCCCACCACAGCCCTGTACTCATCTCAGTTTCATCACCACTGCTGATACATCCCACCACAGCAGAGTCATCAGAAAACTTCTGAAGGTGGCAGGACTCTGTGTGGACAGTCCCTTGAGGGGCCCCAGTGTTGCTGACCACGCTGTCCGACACACAGTGTTGCACATGCTGTGGTCTGCCAGTCAGGTAGTGAACAATCCAGGACACGAGGGGGCATCCACCTTCTCACCCAGCAGGGCTGGCCAGATGGTGTTGAAAGCACTAGAGAAGTCAAAAAACATGATGCTGCTGCTTGCCGGCTTGTCCAGGTGGGTGTGGATACAGTTCAACAGGAAGATGATGGCATCCTCAACTCCCAGTCGGGGCTGGTAGGCGAACTGAAGGGGGTCCAGAAGGGGTCTGACTCTCTGACAGCTGCAACTGTTCCAGCACCAGTCTCTCCAGGGTCTTCATTATGTGGGAGGTCAGTGCCACCGGTCTGTAGTCCTTGGAGCCACTGGGATGTGGCGTCTTCAGCACAGGAACAAGGCAAGATGTCTTCCACAGAACAGAGACCCTTTGAAGACTCAGGCTCAGGTTGAAAACATGTTGAAGGACTCCACATAGCTGGGGGTCACAGGCTTTTAGCATCCCGGGGCTAACTCCATCGGGGCCTGCAGCCTTGTTTGAGTGGAGTTTCATCAGCTGTCCTCTCACCTGGTCAGTAGTCAGGCACACAGCAAAGGTTACAGGCAGGGGAGGGGGGGAGTCATCAGTGTGAAGAGGGCCGTTAGCCTGAGAGCCAATTAAGTAGGGAGTAGGACTCCCACCCAGGAAGATGGAGGAGGGGAGTCTGAGGGCTGACAGCAGCTGAGTTAGAGGGGGGATGAGCAGGAGCCGGAGTGTCGAATCTGTTAAAGAACAGATTAAGTTCATTGGCTCTGTCCAAGCTGCCTTCAGCTCCTCTGCTGCCAGTCGGTTTGAAACCAGTGATGCTCTTCATGCACTCCAGACTTCTCTCGTGTTGTTCTGCTGGAGTTTCCGCTCCAGCTTCCTCCTGTACTTCTCCTTGGCCTCCCTGATCTTCACATTCAGATCGGCCTGGATTGCCCTCACCTCCTCCCTATTACCATCGGTAAAGGCCCTCCTCTTGGCATTCAGGATGTCGTTGATGTCTTTATTACCCACGGTTTGTTATTTGGATAACAATGGACTATCTTAGTTGGGACATTGCAGTCCACACAGAAGTTAATGTAGCCAGTGATGCACTCAGTGAACCCATCAATGTCCTCTCCATGAGGCTCATAGAGGGCATCCCAGTTTGTTAATTCAAAACATTCCTGCAGTGTCCCATAGGCGTCCTCTGACCATCTCCTCACTGTTCTGTTGGTCGCAGGTTTCCCTTTAACCAGAGGCACATAGCAGGGTTTGAGGTGAACCAGGTTGTGGTCTGACCTGCCCAGGGGGGAGGGGGGAAGAGCTGTATGCGTTCTTAATGTTAGCATACAGCAGGTCCAGTGTCTGGACTACACATACTCTGCTTGATAATAACGTGACCAGGGTTACACCATCTGTTGTTGACCAGAACAGCAAGCCCGCCGCCTTTCCACTTACCGCTCCCGGTGTGATCCCTGTCGGCCCGAACAGTCTGAAAGCCGTTGAAGGAAACGTTATGATCCGGGATATCCTGGTGTAGCCATGTCTCTGAGAAGCACATCAAACTACATTCACAAAACTGAGTTGAACTAATTAAATATTCTGTCCCGTCAGTGGCTAATGGCACTTTTTAGTCACAGGGTTGCAGCATTGCCTCAACGCTTCACACCATACAAGAAAAAGTAGGTTTTACAAATTTCCTATATGTTGTCTCTACTGGGTTTGTTCACATGCAGTGAGGACAATAAGTATTTGAACACCCTGCTATTTTGCAAGTTCTCCCACTTAGAAATCATGGAGGGGTCTGAAATTGTCATCGTAGGTGCATGTCCACTGTGAGAGACATAATCTAAAAAAAAAATCCAGAAATCACAATGTATGATTTTTTAACTATTTATTTGTATGATACAGCTTATTATGTCTCTGTTATTATGTCAGATTATGTCTCTCACAGTGGACATGCACCTACGATGACAATTTCAGACCCCTCCATGATTTCTAAGTGGGAGAACTTGCAAAATAGCAGGGTGTTCAAATACTTATTTTCCTCACTGTATGTACAGCTTGTAAAATGCATAATCTGCCTTTTCTACAGGCTTCTCTTGGCAGCCCTGCATTTCAACCATAATGGCCGCTGAGAGGTTGCTGCGATGGTGAGGTGTGTTATATTATAGAAACATTTTTTCCCTTCCCCAGCATATGCATCAACACTCATGAAGTAAGGGCTTCCTAATGTGCCTACTCAGAATGCCTTAGGCCTGGTGGGCAAACTGTCTGTAACCTGTATAGCGGTACTGTCTAAGACTAGGGACACCACCTATTTACAGTTAACCCTTGTAATCTTATTAACATCATCAAACAGTGCGATATAAGTAGTGATGATGTAAATATGGACAACTTGTAATAGAGAAACAGAAAATTATTCAGAGTCAGTTTTAATATTGTCTCCAATTGACTATTTATCAACATGGTAAAGTAGCTGTTCTATTCACAAGTTAAATAAAAAGTCAACTTTACATATAGAAAATCAAGTATATGTTTTAAGAGCAATGATTTCTGGGTTTAGATACCTGCTGAACACTCAGTATCAGTATGCATTTTATTACCTTGGTCCAAAAGGCAATTGTAGAGAAAATCGGACAATTCAACAGAATTATAGATGATCTCTCTCTCTCCCCTCTGGTAACACTAGAGCACCGTAAAACAGAGTGTGGAGTTATAATATGCAGTACAAGACATAATAAAAGCAATATTCCTGCCAGTATTAGATGACCAAAACCTAGTTTTGTGAAGTTCAAAGAAACTAACACACACACACACACCAAAGGTCTAGCCCTTGGGAGCAACTTGGGGTTCAGTGTCTTGCCCGTTGACATGTAGGCTGGGAGAAGCCAGGATCGAACCAGAGGCAGCGGCCCTATGGTTACACAAAGAAAGGCAATTCAAAATGGTGGTGAGGCCACATGATGTCCAAGAGGAAAGGAAAATTCTAAATAAGATCTCTTCTTTATCCAGCCTGTTTCTCCTAGACATAACAACATAACATAACAAACAAGCTCAATTTAACAACAATGAGATTTTGACCATTTTCTCATACTTCTTAAATTCAGCTCCTGAGAAATACCCTTCCTCTTGTCTCATCCTGATCCTAACTTAAGATCTTAAAATGCTTTTTTCTCTCTCACTGCACTGATCTTTATTTGTCTGAAATAATCAAAATATTTTATATCTTAATAATCCTGAGATAACAGTTAGATCCAAAAGAAAACTTGATTGGCTTACAAATGAGCCTGCACAGTATCAGAAATTTGTCTCAGTGATCAAATTCAAGTCTCAACTCTATTTATTTGATCTGTTCACACACACACACACACACATATATATATATATATGTATGTATATATATATATGTATATATATATATTATATATCCTTATTCTGAATTTTTAACTGAATTCTCAGAGTTTTTATCAAGTTTAGTCCTTAAAACAGATAAAGTGTGGTAGTTTAAGGTTTTTCATTTTCTGTTTTATTTTGTAGTATTCTCCTTCCATTGTGTGTCTTGTCTGTTTTTCCTTCCTGTCTTTGTTTTCCCTCCAGTTTTGATTGTTGGTCCTTCCTTGATTGTTTGCACCTGTGTCTCATTGTCTCACCTCCCCTAGGGTATTTAGTCTGGGTCTCTTTCTTTGTTCAGTTTGGGATCATTGTTGTTATACATGGTGGTGGTCCAGCCTTATTCCTGCATTGAGTTTTGTTCCTGTCTTGTGAGTGTCCCTGACCTGTGTTTGTGTGTGTGTCACTGTTTTAGTGTACCTTTTGTGGTACCTGGTTCCTGTGCCCAGTTCCCCAGCATTCTTACTGTGAGTTTGTATTGGATTCTTTGTCTCCCTTGGACCTTGGTTGGATCCTGGATTTTTGTATTTTGCCTGCTCCCTAGTGAACTGTTTGCCACCAGACATAGTATGCCACACAGGTTTTTACATAGGCATTTTAGCATTAAATGCTCCCTGATCCACAGGGGAAAAAATACAAAGCGCTCTTTTGACAAAGTTTAATGCATGTTAATGCAAATGCTCACTTATGTAATCATAATTATGTCTCCAGTTAGATGATGTGATGCAACAGCCCTCAATTAGAGGTGTGAATGTATGTTGTGGTTGGTGGTCCCTGGGCTACCTTTGTCTCACACACACACAGAGCATCATCTCACCTCTTCAACCTGGGGCCTTATTGATTTCTGGAAATAACAGAACTAATAGAGCAAAACAAATTAATGGCCACTTAATGATGTGAATAATGACATGATACACCCACAGCGTCCAATTAAATGAGGAACAAGGAACAAACAAATGTGAGAATAGCCCTCCTTATAGTCTAGGAAATAACATTGTTTATTCACTGAATATCAAGCCAAATGTTTTCTTAGGAGTAAAAATGATGATTCAGTCTGCATGGATGCTTCCATTTGTATCATTGTGTTATGTAACGGTGTACGTACCCAGATTACAGAAAAATAAATAAAAATAAAAAATATAATAATAATGGAGACTGACGTTAGCACATATTAGCTATGTTAGCTTAATCGTCTGAACAACAATAACCCATAAAACTACAATTCTGCATATTATAACTAATATGTTGTCACCAGTTAAGATTGTCAAAATTAGAAAAATAACAGCTTCAATCCCTGAGGAGCCACATTAGCATTAGTGTCGGTTGCGTCCAGTTAACTAACATTATAGTTATAGTAATATAGTAATATGTCTAGAAATGTACATTTGTTGTAATAAACCATGCCCACTTTAATCAATAATTACCAATTTTAGTCACCAATTGAGTCATGACCTTAGATTGGGCACTCCAAATTTCGTACGAATCCATGCAGTGGATTCCGAGATATAAACTTTTTGCATTTGTTGCACCACCTAGTGGCCAATTGACACCAAATTTTGCACAGAGCCAGAGTGGAGCATTGGAAAGGACTGGCCCAAGTTTCATTGAGCTATGTTCACAATTTTGCGGGGGAAAAGGCGGAAATGGGCATAGCCTATATCACAAGATGCATCTCAATTCAGGGATTGCATGTATGTACAATCTACTATGTGGGAGTTACTGGCCAAAATGTGTTTACCTTGATTCTATGTCATTTTTGGAGTCTGAGGTGTGTAAATTAGACCCATGCATCTCCCCTGTGAATTTCACTTGCATAACTCTTACGGTTTAAGTTGCAGTATCAATTTTACCAACGGGAAAAAAAAGAAAATATAGCTGCAAGCGGCAATTCCGGGGTTCAAGCCAACACAGACCGTTAGAAGTTTAAAGCTTTTGATCTGGACCTGGTCAAATATGGTCTAGATATTAAAAAACAGTGAGCATTTTCACAAATAGAATGAAGAAAACAAACAATTTCTAAATTCATAGTCTGATTCGTGTTATGCCACCCACATTTTTTGCCCTTGTAGCATGCCCTAACAGTCAATTTGAAGGAAATTTTCCGAGTATGTTTCAGGTTCTTATCCTGGAAACTTTGTGATGATTGGACAAACAATTTCTGATTTATAATCTGATTTGTGTTATGCCACACCCATCTTTTGCATTTGTAGCGCCCCTAGCGGTCGATTTGAATGAACAAAATACACATAAATTAACACATTTACGTAAGTGGGCAATTAAATATATATATCCTATGTGCCACACATACTGTATAGTTAATATATATTGTAAACACGTGCAATAGTATAATTTGTTACACATTAGCATGTGTAACAGGCCCAGTGTTCTGGGTTATTCCTAATAACTAATAACTGTAAATCACAGGTGTTTTCCATCAGCTGTCAAGGGTAAACCATTTGGGTGTGTCCAGAAGAGCGTGGCTGAAAGTTTTAACCTTTGAGGGACAGGGAAGTTGCCCTATTTAATGTATCATTTATGTATTAGATCTACAGATCTGTATCTAGAATGGAGTTAAATATTTAAATTAAAGGTGGGGTATGTGATTCTGGAGAAATCCAATACCATGACAAATACCATGATATAGAGCGAAAGACACAGCAAGTAATGTAACGTTGGGTAAGTTGCGGGTTAGCTTAGCTAGGTTGTGTGTTCGTAAACTGTTCTAACAGTTGTTGCCACGAAGCTAACAGAGAGGACGAGACATTTCCCAGAGCCAGCAAACCAGCTCCAGACAGCAATATTTACAACTCCTGCTACTATAGTGAACATCACAACAACAGCATATATTGGAAAGAAAGTAAGATGAATGTCCGTTGGCAAGTAACTTAACGTTACCTGACACACAAATCATGGCTGCAAGTGTTTTGTGGCTTGGCCCGAGCCACTTTGTTTATTTCCCATTTACAGTGCCAGGAATGTGTACAAACACCAGCATTTTTTTTCAGTGCACACACTGAACGGGCAGCTAGCAGACCTTGAGGAGATAGTCACTTAATTTGACCAAAAGCCGTGTACTGGATTAGAATCGCATACCTCACCTTTAACTTTTTGATCCACCATCTCTATGGTAAAAGACTGGATAAGTTTAGGAAACTAAAACTGCTTGGTGAAGGATTGCCTTCATGGTTCAAAGAAAGCAACATTAGTCAAGTTTCCATCCAAATGTAGTGCACATTTTAACTAATTTTAAAATTTCCAGAAAATTGTGCATCAAGATTATCAGATGGTGACCCTAATTCTCCAGTCAGATGCCATTTGACTATTGCAGAAGAAGAGGGCGCAACAAGATGACGTAATTGAAAGAGCGCCAGTCAATCCTCAAACAAAAGAAAAAGATGTGGAATACGTAATGGAAATATGGCATTTCTTTTTTATGTACAGTATGTACTATTGTGAAGAATGTTACAGCCTCCCCATCGCTCCACACATTTTTGCTTTGTTTGTTTTTTTTCTTATCTCTTCTGTGGAGCGGAAGCTTTGCTGAATGTTGGCCATTTTTAAATAATTTTCATATTTTTTGCAATTTATAGGGGTCATACTTTAACAAACTCGTCCTAGACCAGGGCTATTCAATTGGGCCTTTCAGCAGCCTATTTAAAACCTTCTTTTTAGGCTTTGGTAATGTTAAGTCACATGCCTCGTGTCATGATTTATTTGCTTCATCCAAGCATAAAAACTGTGAATATTGGAGTACATGGAGTTAGGTCCCCTACCTCAACATTAAATTAGTCAACATAAACAAACTGTAGAGTTCAATATGATAAAGATTTAATGTAACTTCAAACAAAGTACATCTAAACAGAGTTGGGTTCCGAGAGCAACTGAATGGGCTCCAATGTGCAATTTCCTTATATTCCTTGCTCCTCCTTTTGTGGGCCTTAAAGAAGACCCACCTCTTCTATGCTTAACCTGTCTACTTTTGACACCATTTTTTTTCTTTACCCACAGCAGCTGTTTGTTTGTTTTTTAAATAGCTGCAATTTGCTGCAATTCCCTCTAGATGGAATCCTATCCACATTAATACTCATTTGATTTCTTGTAGCAGTAGATACTTCATAAAATAGCTGTATCAACATTCAACATTGTGTGATTCAATCAGAAAACACATTTCTTGCAGTCAGAAAGTTAATTTATTCAGTCAGAAAGTAACTTATTTATGTAATAAGATTATAAAGAAGTGGGAGCCATCTTGCCATTGTAAGCATCCAAGTGCATCAGTAACTCAGTTACGAATGCAAGGCATCGTGGTGCCCAGTACCAGCAGTGCTCTTTTGAAATCGCTCAGCTTTTTATTTAGGGATTAAGCACCGACAACCAGCGAAGGCCCTATTGGCATGCAAGGAATTCTTATTCTTTATGATTCCATCTTTTTACGAATTAATCACATTTTTGAGGGCCTAAAGTTGCTTGAAAAGTTGTAGAACTTTGCACACTCATCGGGACTGGTGAAAATTTTGATATTTTATGGGATTCAGTAATGGGAGGAGAATTGGGAGGAAATTTTCAGAATTGCCTGTGTTTCACCTACGTGTAACAGTGTAACCTTTTTGTCAAACAGTGTGGCCGTTATCAGGTGACAAATTTTGATGTTTCGCCATGAAACAGGAAATGGTTTGTAACATGACTGTCCAATCTCAACAAAAATTCATATGCAAGATAAGAGTCCCACCCTGAACACGTCTATATGACAATATTCAGTTATTGTCATAGCACCACCTACTGGCAACAGGAAATGGCAGGTTTTACACATTGATTTACTCCAGCCAACAGGTTGAGTATATCCACTTCAAATGTCGTCAGAAATGGACTTAAGACCTTGGTGATGCTTCATTGTAAAGATTGTGAGTTTTCGCCAAACGGCCTTGGCGTGGGGGGCGCAGCTAATTCCGATGCTTCGCCATGACACAGAAAGCTGTTGTAACTTCACTTTAAATTGTCCCAGCAGCCCCAAAGTCCAGGCTTGAACACATCTACATCCCCAAACTGAGTCATAGTCATAGCAGGAAGTCAGCATTCAAAAATTACTAAGCGTGGTCGAAACTCACATGAGAAAACGTTGATTTGTGAATCTTGAATTTGTGTACATCCTGTTCGATCAGTACTGCACATGTGGAACTCTCAACAGAGATGAGAAGGAAGCGAGATGGCTCACTCAATAGCTACTTCCATACACTATATATGTAGTTTATTCTTTTGTCATATATCAGATGTATGCTGGGCCACTCGGAGGTTGCTTCTGGGCCGGATGTGGCTCGCCAATTGCATAGGCCTGTCCTAGACCGTTAATCTGATCAACTTCAAACTTAGTCAACATATATAAAACAGGTTGCAGATGAAAAGTTATCAAAAACGTGAGTTTTTGTCGAACAATGTGGCTGTTAAGGTGCGGTGACTTTCGATGGTTCGCCATGAAAGAGGAACTGGTTGTAACTTTACTGTACATGGTTCCATCTGATCCAAACTTCACATGTATGTTAAGAGTCCCACCCTGAACACATCTATATGACAATATTTAGTTATTGTCATAGCACCACCTACTGGCAACAGTAAGTCAGCCTTCTGTGACAAACATCATCTGATTTACATCGAATTTAAATGGTGTGGTCTTCACATGATATCCAGCAAGCATTATTAGGGTTAGTCTGCCAATTATCTAAAAAGCCCACATCGTTTGCTGGACACCACCTCGACAGCCAGCAGCGGAATGAAGACATGCGGCTAAACATGTCATCACTAGTCACTTTAGTGACCTCCGATTGGCGTAATCGGGAGTCGTTACCACCGACGTGAATAACAATCTTACTGTATTTACCTTAGCCAGCAGTTTTGAATAAGATTCAACATTGCCCACTCTGGCCCCAGGAATACATTTGACTATGGTCGCTGGTGTCGCTAACTTCACGTTTCTCAAAATGGAGCTGCCAATAATCAGAGTTCTCTCCACTCAGCGACACACCCGCTGAGTGGGGAGAACTTGTTAGAAACGTGAACAGGTTGGTGGTGAACCGTGTTCTTCTGCTTAGGGCTATGCTTCCTTCGGACAGTCACCCAGCCTCCCTAGTTTACAGGAGCTACCTCTGGTCGGGCCGCAACGGCAACTAGGGGCTGACTACCTACAGCAGCTAATGATTGAGTTCCCATAGTACGGAACCGCGTTTCCAATTCACTAAACCTTGCCTCCAATGCTACAAATAAACTACATTTATTACATGTACCATTATCACTAAAGGAGGCATAGGAATAGCAAAACATTTGACACACTGAGAGAGAGCAGGAGAGTGAGAGCGAGAAGCCATTGCTAGCTGTTAAATTAAAGAACAGTAGCTAGCAAAAATGAATAGCGTGTAAACTGTGGGATTAGCGAGAAAGTCATTAAAAGAAGGAGAGAGCTATGAGTGCTTGAGCAGAACTAGTGTACGTATAAATGTATAGCAGATAGTTAGTCACTATAATGAAGAATCAAACAAAATTAACTGTGATGAGCTAGAGCAGCAAAAATACGCTACTAGTGAAACACAAACACCGGTGACTGGAAATGAGACAATACGCTTACCGCAGCATCTAAGGCCAATACTGACGTAAAGTCATAACAACCTAGTGGCAAGGCAGGAAGTGACATTTAACTCCTATGTGCAGTGACCAAAACACATCACAATTCAGAGACACGTCGAACTACAATGCACCATGACATGTGTGGAGGTGCGAGGTCCTGATAATCGCTGCTTGCAGCTTTATTTTATTTTGGTTGGTAAAAGTGGTACTGCAGCCTACACTGTAAGAATTATGCAAGTGAAATTCACAAGGGAGGGATAGACTGATGCACACACCTCAAACACCAAAAATGACACATGTCCACGAGCAGGTGGCGCTATAATCAAGGTAAATGCGTTTTGGCCAGTAACTCCCACAGAGTACGTCGCACATTCGAAAACCTTACTTGCACACGTGTAGTTGAGAATCATCCGCCTATAATTTTTTTGCGCTTCATATGAAAAATATGCTAAACCTACTTTTTCAAACTCCTCCTAGGCCATGTGCCCAATCTGCATGAAATTTTGCACTTGGAATCTATGGACCCTCATGATGAAAGTTATTAAAATAATTTTGTGCTGATCTCCACCTGCGACTTGCATCTGTCATAGTCCAGTCACATCTCTCCCCCTATCCTTGTGTGCTCTGTTGTGTTTCTCCTCTCCCTGTGTTTCTTGTCGGTCCCCTGTCTGTCTCTCTGCGTGTGTGTGGGTATGTGTTTATGTGTGTGTGTACTGGCCTGGGCTTGGCGCTCTGGTCTCCCTCTTGCTGCTGATTACCAGCAGACCTGATGCTCATCATCCAATCAAGCCTCACAGTATATCTACCCTGCTACCCTTCAATCATCACCAGATTGTCTCAATGCACCATTGTGGTACTTTCACTACGGCCAAATCCTGACCCAGTCTAGTTTTCTAGTTTGCTCATTTTTCCTGTCTGACCTTGTCTGTCTCTGCCTCAGATCTATTTCCTGCCAGTGATCGCAGCCAGTATGATCAGCCAGAGTCTCTTCGGTCTCCAGTCAAGCTGCCTCCACCTCTCTGTCTGCCGCGGTACTCGAGCCACCTCCAGCACCCTCTACCCACCGCCTTCGCCCTCATTGGAAATCCTGTCATCAGCTCCTCCACCTGCCTCGCCCGCTCTGGAGCTCTCACCTACAAGTGATCTACTGTATCATTTGCAGTAAAGACTGACTGAACTAACATCCAGTTCTCTCTCTCTCTGCGTCCTGCTTTTGAGTCCTTTAGATCGTTAACCCTAACAGCATCACGCTCATGGGACTGCAAGTCCGACTTGCACTGCCTCCGTAGGCCGCACGTTGTGACTTGCACCGGAAGGTTGAAACCCACTAATACCTGCTTACAGGTCTAGTTAGGGGTCCAAGCCCGAATTTTTTTTTTTCCCCGTTGGTAAAAGTGGTACTGCAGCCTACACTGTAAGAGTTATGCAAGGGAAATTAGCAGAGAACACCTCTGCTAAGAAGGACCCCATAAACCCCACCCCCTCCATGTTCGTGGATGGGACATGAGCCAAACTAAAAACTCAAAGTACACGTCAAATAAATTTTTCCCAAAGATGGTGTCTGTCATTTTAGGTAGTTATTATCACGCTGATGTATGTTCATGTTGTAAGTGTTTTTTCAAAGACAAGTTTGGTTTTAATTAGTTATTTGATGCTATAAACGAGGTCATGATTGACAACTGAGACCGGCTCGCAATTGAGTCGGCCAGGTGTATGGGCGGGACCACGATCCAACTCCGATCACTACTGGGCAGACTCTGGCTCCAAATGATGTCTTCATTTTTGTATAGTGGGAGGAAGTGGAGACACGTCGTCCATCTTTATATACAGTCTGTGGTCTGGGTAGAGTCAGCTAACCGCTAATGACCGCTAAGTTAGGTAAGTAGCTAATGGCAGCTAGTAGAGATATCAGCAGTGCGCCCATAAGTGACTTCCTGTGTTAGGCTTAGGGTTAGAGAAACGGTCGGTGTTGCAACAATCCCCTGATAGTAACGTCCAGGTGACAAGGCACAGCTCCTGAATGGAGTTTGAGGGTTGTTTTTTTTTTCTGCCTGCGACTACCCGACTAATGAAAACGTGGTCGACTACGACTTTTAGTATAAATCTTGTAATCCTGCTTGTGGTGATATACGAAATGTTGAGGAAAAGGGCAGATGGGGAGATGAGCAGATAAGCAGCTGAGAGACATGTGGTTATTGCTAGGAGTTTGGCTGTCTTCACACCATTTTTTGGATTATGTTGGGGTCTGGGAGTCGGAACCATGACCAACCCACACAATAGAGGAATCCATATTTCATTAGCATTCTTCTTTTCGCTGCAGGTACTAATACAGTAATTAATAATACTGATCTAAATATTACTGTATACTGTGGTACCTTAAATTATTCTACGGATTCTGAATTTGCCTTTTGTCATTTAAGACCTCTTAGCTGATGCAACTCTGTTTGTCTTTCTTTAAAGGGTATATATTTATATTGGTGTTTGGAATGCTGTTGGACAAAAAGGTGTGTATGTCTCAATATTCAAAATTTTAATCAACTGCTCTGTTAATTAAAGGGAAAATCCACTCAAGTAGGATTCACTTTGTTATTTCTCTAATATTGTATTGCAAATATGTAATATATGGATTTGCTGCTGAACAGCAGACATGATGAATCTCCAGAGAGAATAATGAAACAAATTCTAGGACATTGTTACAGCCACCATTGTGATTTTACTGAGCTATAGAGACATTATCTAAATTCAATATCTCAAACTAATTTTTTTAGTTAACTGGCGTTGAAAAGGACACTGCATTTTAAAAATGTATTATGATGAATTGTATATGATTCAGAAAGTCCAGTTTGAATAATCCATCCAGTTTTTGACGGTTTATCAGACACAAAAGGTTTTATCCTGTCTTGACAATTAGAAGTAAATAGTAGAATTACAGTGTTCATGTTACAAAGTAATCAACCAGAAATGTGTGCTTACACATATACTTCTAACTGCTCACTAAATGCATTAACACGGCATTTAGTACATCCGTTACTAACCTCTACTGACAAAACAGCATGAATTGCAACAATACTGCTACACAAGTCCATCTACTCAAGACAAACAACACCTTTTAGTTGCTTGTCTTAAACATGAGTAATTAATGAAAATAAAAAGGTATTACTGTTTTGTCAGCTAGCATATTAGCTCTTGTCGCTAGCCATCTTTAGCCATCCACCAGTGAGCTACTGTAATGAAAGTAAATTGGTGGTAGTCATGACTTTGAACACTCTCCACCTCTTTGAACTACATAAAATCATACTTGTTGACCCTTTAAAAATAAGTTGAAACAAAATTGTTTTGAGTTTTATAGCAGTGTGCTACTTTTTGAGAATTAATTTTTCAAGCGCGGTCAGAAATAGCAATGGTCTAATAATGAGACCTTGTCCTGTTCTTCCCATTCTGCCGACATTGCGTGAATGTAGTATAAACATCAGCGTGTTAACATCATCATTGTGAGCATGGCACTGGTATGCTAAAGTACAGCTTCACAGAACAGCTAGTATGGCTGTAGACTCGTAGTCTTGTTTTAGTATCCGTTGACATATTGTTTTACCACAGACTGAATCACTTTTTGTTGCTGTTTTTTCAGATGGTTACAGTATGTCATCTAATGCCTCCAGTGCATCTCACTCCTTCACCAGCACTTGATGATCTTTGCAGACAGCTCTAGTCAGTCAGAATGACAACCAACCAAGCAAACCAGCTGTTTCACAAATTTTTTCATCGCAGTTATATCAAGTTAAATGTATCAAGGTTAGATTTGAAGTATAATGTAACATCCAAGAACAGTCAGACTTGTTATTTGGAAAGCCGAACAAAGCATTAATACAGTCATATTTTTAAAGTTGTATTTCGTCAAAGCACTGCTCACAATAACAATAAGTAATACACACCAGAAAAAATATTTATTAGTATCACATAATGTATGTTGGATGTTCAGTATTAATTAAATTGTAGTAATAACTGCTTTTAACTATTTTTCATCAGATCACAGTTGTTTTTATCAAAAGAGTTGTATGTACTTCCTACATAGAGCACAATGAGAGGATACATTTTACATTTTATATCTGATGTCCTGTAAAAGTTAATGCACTTTGCTACATTTGTGTGTGTGTGTGTGTATGTGTGTTGATATTTAAGAGTATTCATCACATCCTTTTCAAACAACAAAATGTCCACAATGTAGATGCAAAATTACTGTAGTTTTGGTTTACTTTGCTAATCAAATCAGTTAGACAAGGCAAGGCTGCCTTACACAGATCAGTGAACTTGTTTACTCAGGGGATGGCATCACAATGACAAATTGACGTGGACAGGACTATCAGTCAAATATATTTCCACAGCCTTTTTCTATTCTTAACCTCCCAAATCTTAACATAGTCCTGTAACACTGTATATAAAGTAATTACTACAGCATATGACCCTGAGACCCAGTCCCTCAACCCAGTTTAACATCAGCAGCTGCTTGTGGCAGTGTGGCAATAATAAATAATAATATTTTGTAAAAAACATAATAAACTAAAAATCCATTAATGTTTGTATTAGAAACATGTTACTTTATATGACAATATTTGCGTGTGTGTGTTTGTGTGTACAACAAATGCTACATGATATTGTGTGTGTATTTTTTGCAGTATCACTGTGTAGCAATAAAACTAAACAGAAGTCAAGGTGCAAAGTTTCTATATCTGCAGTGTGTGCTGTGTAGGGGTGTAGCACAACATTCTGGGCCCTATACATAAGCAGTCTCTGTGTGCCCCCTTCCTCTCCTGATCCATGTCTCTCAAGCACTTTAGTAACATTTTTACAAATAATTAAGCCAACAACTGTACACATGAATCTGTAGTTGTTATTAGGGTAGTCACTAATGAACTGTTCATACCACATTTAAACAAGTAATAACAATCTGTGATATGTGCTTAAGTCTGCACAGTTTCAACCATATTTTCTCATCATACTGTTGCCTACAATTACTGTGATACTGTTAATATGGTTAAATGAGGTTTTCTTGGAGTATTGTGCTTAAGAGAAAGATCAAATCTTGTTTTTTGAGAAATTAAACCAGAATGCACCAGTAACAGTAACACATTGAAAAAAACAACACAAGATGATATATACATTTTAAATTTAATTGTCTTGTTTGAATAGGCCAGACATTAAACTGCAGCCTACTGGTAGGCCTATTTCTAACATAACATATGTTTAACACCATGTAAAACATATCGCCCAGCCCTGATGTGCATTTATTCATTTGGGATAGGGTATTACATTTGCTTTGTTGAGGGCTTCAGAAGGTATTAAAAACATTAAATTTGATTTCAAAAAGTGTGCAGATGCCCTGTTAATGTGCTGTATCTTTTGTTGATCAAAGTTATTTAGCATGTCATTTTCATAGCTTGGGAGTGAAAAACAGAGCAGCACAGTGCAAGTAGCAAAGAAGATCACTGGCATTCAGTACACATGTAAAACAAGTCTTCCACAAAGCTGCAGGCAACATCGACATTTTAGTCACGTCATAGTCACGCCTTCTAGGTTTACCACAGGCTCTGCTAGAATTTTGTGCCTAATTCAAGTTGCATTATGGTATAAAAAAATGTCTTGAATTTGTAATACAGCATATGTATCAGTTCTATAGATTGTGTGTTTGTGATTAATGAAAAATTATTAGTGATTCAAATTAAACCCTTTCAAAAACTAATCTTGTATGTCAGTTCCTGCATTACACAACCTAATACTTGCACTATCCTAAACAAGGTTTGTCGACCTGTAACAGTTGCACTATGCCTTTAAATCTTAGAAAGAGTTTTACGATATGATCAATATACAGGTGTGGTTGAAATATTTCTGAGGCCGCATGAATAGTAGTAAATACTGAAGATGTATTGGCATTTTAATGTTCAAAACTGACATCACATAACAGTAGATAGTGGCAAGTAATATCACATTACACATAATAAGACGGTGTAGTCCCTTATTCGTCCAGGAATGTTCCATCGTAGAAAAGGTTTCAGTCGTAGTCATCTGGACACTGTTTTCAGAATCAAGATGTTTCGGCTCCCGACCTTCTGATTGGTGGATGACCCGCTCTACCACTAAGCTACAGCTGTCCCTAACTATGTGTTAGTTTGCTAACCTAAAGTAAAGAAGGGATCGTAAAAAATAGACAAGATACAGTTGATGATTGCTCTTCTTGCTCTTGACATAGAAGATGAGGAGCCTATTCCAGACTTAAATATACTATCTACAGTCAATTTTACTGCCCTCCAGACACTTTCCTCTGTCTGACCTTGACCTAATGTGTGGCGTGACTTAAGTTGAGACTTTTAAGGATTAGTCTGTTTGACCCTAGGTCACTAAACTGGTCATTGAGCATTACATCTCCGCCATAATTAATAATAATTGTGCAATATTCTGTTTACTCCTCAAGTGCAATATTAGTTTTCCCTTGTTAGTTTTTCTTATTTATTGTTACGGATATACCTCAATTACTCTCGACAGTACATGCACCTCCGCTTTTACTATTATTTATTACATAATTAGTGACATTGTATTTATACTGTACTTCACCATCTACCAGTAAACCCACTTGGTACTCGACACTTAGTTTATCTTATACTTATACCAACATGTTACTTAATTTATTTATTTCTGACCTGTTTATAGTGTATAATATCGTTTTCTCCTGTGTGCACTGACGTAAAGGCGAGCTACTGTAACAAAGAGTTTCCCTACGGGGATCAATAAAGTATTTCTGATTCTGATTCTGATTTTAAATGACCAGGGAAGCCTTGAGAAAATGCAAAGAGCAGAGTTTTCAGGAGATGTTTTAATTTTCCCTCTGGTTTGTTCCCCTAAAGCAGAAAGTTGTTAAAAGCCTAAATGCCTAAATAATACTTAAACATTGCTTCAAAGGTTTTTTGAAGTTAGTTACATGTATGGTTATAGTCTATAGGCTATTATAGTGTAATCATTGTACTTATGCGTAGTTTCTAAAGCTGTATTTCATATTCTAGTTGTGTGCTCAGTCTAATTTCCTTCTCGCATTATTGTAGTTTTGCTGCTGCAACAACCCCACATTGGGCAATACTTTCTTTATGTCCTATCATTCAGATCTTTTACTTAAATAAAAGTAGCAACACCACAATTTAAAAATACACTGTACAAGTTCAATTCCTGCATTCAAAATAATATTGAACTACTTCTTCATAACATCTTATTTTTAGTTAAAAGAGCCAGGAAATAAACAGCTTTGTGATTATCAAGAATCTTCAGCATGAGATTTAATGAGGCCAGCTGACTCAAAGAAAGCAACAACTGAATTGGTTTCATGAAACAGGCTGATATTCTCTGACCTCCTGAAGGAGACTTGATTTGGTAGACAAATGTCCATGGAAATCTGGAAGGCTCTGTGCGTATGCTGACCAGTCCAGCATGGCATGGACGCATGCCATCCATGCAAATGGTCTTTCAACACAAATTCAGGACTTCAGTGTGTCCCGTAACAACCCCCAAACACACACACTACCCTTAACACACACACCCTGTCCAGCCTAACCCACTCTTTCTGACAGATGTGCTCACTTACTTTGACTCAGATAGATGGAGTACAGATGGATTTCTGTTTGCTAATTGCCGCAAAGTTGACAGGTTAATCATCTGCTTTCTGTACAATGCTAAGTGTAAAGCCAAGGTAAGAGCTTTTTATGAATGCTTTTTTATCATTGTGAGAGAGATGAGATCTTTACAGAGGCTAGATCTTACCACGTAGCACTTAACTGTACTATACACAGTATTGTTATTAGTTTATTAGTATTATTAATACTATTAGTGTAAATAGCATCATATATATGAAAACATTTCTTTGGCTTGATATGTTAAATGGTCTAACAACCACCCCCTAACTTCCTCCACAAAGTCATATATCCTCTTAAGGATAAATGACATGTTTACATTTGAGAACTCTGCTTACTATTGCACTAGAAGCCATCAGCCTTTTAAAGTCAAAATGAAATGCTTTACCTGTGTAAAAATGTACGTTATTCCTGCAAAAAGGAGCCGTCTATACTCTTCCATGGGCCAAACAACAGAGAGCTAATACACTATTTTGCGATATCATCAAGGTGAACTGCATGGAGATTTCTCCACTTACATGAATAAGTGACTGGCTGCGAAGAATCACAGTAAGTAAATGGGCAATTTACTCTTACCTTAATGGGGGAAATGGTTCTACACAAATTGTACATAGGGTGTGAAAAGACTTTTCTCTTTCCTAGAAAAACCATACTGAATTGAAGCAGATTTACTGTATATATCTTCAAACATTGAGGTAATGTGTCAAATGATGAATGCTCTTTAGCTTTAAACACCATAAATATATCAATTCTGAGCCTGGTCCTTTACTTTTGTGAAGTTAGTGAAGCTGATAATATTTAGTTTTGGTTGGATGCTGTGTTTACAGTCAATGTACAATTCAAAATAAGAAAACCACACTACATGTTAAAAAAACACCATATCAACACCTTTGACGATCTCAACAAAAATGGACATTGTAAACTTCAAAAATAATTATTATAATTATTATTGGGGTATTTTATAATAATTATTATGGATATGGCTATTGAGTAGGTGTTGCTGTTATTGTGTCCAACCCTTTTAGATTAGTTAACGTGTGCATTTGTGTGTATGTAGGCATTGTAACTGTATGTATGCACACGTCAACGTGCAACTGTATATTCGTGACGCATATATGCACGTCCGTTTATGAATATCTGCATATTTGTGCAAGAAAATGCATGCCTTTTATGTGCTAGCTGTCTGTACTGTTGTTCCACTGTTATATGACCACAGTGTAACAATGGCTAAAAGGAAACCATGTTCTAACTCAACAAGAAAATGAGGTGGGCATGAACTGTACCATCAACAAGCCTTTGACCATACTGGGTATATAACACCAATGATGTGGGCAGGAATGAACAATGCACTGTTACGAGAAGCAGGGAAAACCACCAACTCATTGTTTGTATTCATAGTCCAAATTCAAAGTGATGCAAACAAGTTTAACAAGTTAAAATTTGAGCTCCCCATACTTTGGAAGGCAAAACAGATAGCTGCTGATGAGAGTGTCATGAAAGCATTAGGATAAACATGTTATAATAGTGTATATGCACCACTGTAAAACTCATAGTCAAATATAGACTTGCTCATGTTGAGACAGTTAACACATAAGTCAAATGACAAAGAGATTATTTTAAATAATAATAATAATAAAACTTTATTTATAGAGCACTTATCAAAACAAAGTACAAAGTGCTTCACAACTAAAGAAATACAATACCACAGTGAATGATGAAATAAAAATAAATAAAATACATAAAATACACAAAAGCAATAAAATAAACAGTAAAATTAACAGCCAGTTCAGGTAAAATCAGGATATGCTTTCAGATAAAAATGTGTTTTGAGAAGAGACTTAAACGAAGACACTGACTCAGACAACCTAATTTCTTTGGGTAAGTTGTTCTAGAGCCTCGGGGCCCTGATAGCAAAAGCTCTGTCCCGGACTCAGGAACAGACAGGAGACCCTTGCCCGAAGATCTCAAACTACGTGAAGGTTCATAAGGGGATTACAAGGTCTAAAATATAATCTGGGGCCAGGCCATGAAGAGCCTTAAAAGTAATCAACAAGATCTTAAAATCAATCCTAAAACCAACAGGGAGCCAGTGTAAAGAGGCTAAAACAGGTGTTATGTGGTCGTACTTCTTGGTCCTGGTTGCAGTCGTGTCAAAGTTTTTTGATTAAGACAAGTGAACAGGCTGCTACAATAATAAAAGGCGTGAGGAGATAAAAGCATGTACAACAGTTTCTGCATCACTAAGATTTAAAATAGATCATATTTTTGCAATATTTCTGAGGTTATAAAAACATGATTGGACAAGCTTAGTGATATGTAGCTCAAAACATAAATTGCAAAAGGATGACATGAAGTTATTAATGCTGACACAGAATTTCATATTGGACAGATAAGATGAGAACCAGTCCAAGAAGGAAGAAGCTGCTTAGATACAAGTTTTTCAAGAATCTTCGAAATAAAAGTAAAAATAATTTGTAAAAGGGGCACAATACATAACTTCCAATAAAAACCTAGTTGGGATTTTGTCCAGAGGGCTGGAGGACACTCTCAAAAGAGACATGATGTCTGCGAGTTCAGGCAGAGTAACAGCAGAAAAATTTCTCAAAGAATCCCTGAGCGGGTGATCCACATCTAAAAAGGCAGGATTGGGGGTGATATCAGATCATATTAACTCCACCTTTCCAGCAAAGTGCGAAAGAAACTTCACAATCAACATCACACTCAGCAGGGGCACAAGGAGAGGCAGGGTTAACTAACTGATCCACAGTCTTAAACAGGAATCTGGGGTTGTGCTGATGGGCAGAAATAAGTGCAGAGAAATTACATGTTCTTGCATCCTTCACCATCCTATTATAAAGGCGTAATAACTCTTTCATGGCCACAAAGTGGACCTGGAGACCTGATTTCTTCCATCTGCGTTCTGCTCTTCTGCATTTCTTTTTACAACTTCGGATACTGTCATTTAACCATGGCTGTTTCCTAGTCTTTGAGTTTGGTCTATTTTTCAGAGGAGCTATGAGATCTAAGGTTGAAGAACACAGGTAGTTAAAATAATCAACCAAATCGTTAGTGTTGGAGGGATTGGGAAACACACTGCCAGGAGAATTGAACAGTGTACAGAATTTTGAGGCACTATGCTCATTAAGGACGCGTGTGTACTTAGAGCGGGATAAGACAGTACTAGCAGCCTCTAATTCACAGTTAAAAACAATGCATAGGTGATCAGATACAAACATGTCCCTGATTTCCACAGATGGGGTTTTCAGGTCCAGACTAAAGACTAGGTCTAAGGTGTGGCCACGGGAATGAGTTTGGCCAGACACATGTTGTTGAAAGTTAAAAGAGTTAGTGACATTTAAAAAATCAGCAGCAAGGGCATTAGAGGAGTCATCAACATGAATATTAAAATCACCATAAAGAAGAATTCTATCATAATTTAACACAAGTCTGGATAAAAACTCAGGGAGTTCCAACAAGAAGGACCCAGCTGGTTTAGGGGGGCGATAATTAATAGCAAATATGACCGGGAGGGGGCCAAGTTTAAACATGAGCACTTCAAAGGAGGAAAAATCATTGCAAACTAGGTCACACTTAAAATGCTTCCTATAGACAATAACAAGGACCCCACCTCGACCACAAACCCTAGGGCATCTAAAGCTGTCATAATCCGGAGGGCACAATTCAGCCAGCTGACTGTGATCAACAGGACGTAACCAGGATTCAGTTAAAAACATAAAATCTAAATCAGTAGAAGAGATAAAATCATTTAAAATAAACGTTTTGTTAGAGAGTGATCTTACATTGAGAAGAGCCATCTTAAAAGTCTGTGCTGCTTCAGATTTGAGGTTGAGACTGAAGGTAGGGTTCTGGACCGGATCTTTATTAAGTTATTATTATTGCTGTGTCGGCTGTGTCTGTTTCACACTAAGGACCTATCCGAAATTACCACAGAAATGTTAAAAGTGGCACTAGAGGGATCTGAGCTCCTGATAGCAGCACTATGATCAGTCCACAAGGGGGAGGTAGTGACAGCACAGGGTGCGTGGCTGTTTTTGGTGGGCAGAGAAGAGGAAGAGCGAGGGGAAACAGGTGATGTAAATAGTCAACTTCGTGAGGAGGACAGCACAGCGTGCTGCAGGTTAACCGCCAGCATGCGACTACCTGACTTGTTTGGGTGAAGAACATCTTGTGCAAACAGGGAAGAACGATCCCAGAATAAGTTAAAGTTGTGAATAAAACCAACATCAGAACCAGATATATTCCTCAGGAGTTGGCAAAGATCAAAACAGAGCTAGAAGGAGACTGAATGTTGAACTTAAATTTGTTTGGTGACTAGAAACACGACTTCAAATCAATGCTAATGTTGCTCCGTGTCTGCTGGATGTGTAAAAGGCAACTGTTTGCTAACACGTTCACCATAACAACTTTATAAGGTGATAAGTCAATGTTGTGTTTACACCTTGTTGCAAATTGAAACATTATTAGTACAACTGGAAAATTTGGTCTGATGAAGGCATTAGAAGAAAGGTTAGGGGGTCACCAAAAATATTAGGAATCATCTTCATCTTCAATTTTTGATGGGTCTAGTGATGTGTTAATGTTTCACCTGTCATTGTCTTTTCTGTATTAAACCTCTGCCCTGTCTGTCAAAAGCTTGGAATCAGCAGCATTCAATGCTTTTGTTGACTTTAGTGCAGAGGACAGTTCAATTGTTTTTACATTTGCTTAGTAGGTGCTAGCTTAATGGCTGCTCTTTGCTTCCATGAATATAAAGTGCATGAACACCATTTCATTTTTTAGCGGTGTATTAAAGCATTTTTACATGCATTTACCCTCCACTACACCCCTGTTTGTGATGCACCACAGTGTTGGTCAAATCATCTTCTGAGGACCCTGAATATCTTAAATATCAAATTCCACGATAATCTGGAAAGTAGTTGTAGAGATATCTCCCTCAAGGCCAAAACCAAAAAATAGTTGATTTAATTAGTCCATTGATGACATACATGTGAATCTGATATAGCTTTGCTTCAGTTATTCAAATTTAAAACCGATCAGTTAACTGATAATTAGACTGCAGACTTTTAAACACTGGAATAGTGTAAATTCAAATGCTGCCAATTTTGGGTGCTGTCATCTGCATATGTGAGAACATTTTGTAACATGACAAGTAAGTGTATGTATATACAGTATATATATGAGCATGTATGTATGTCTCCTTGTTCCTTAATTGGTGTGTGTTTTCCCACCAGAATAACAATGTGTTCCAGGGTGTTTATGTTTCTGATTGGAGCTATGTACATCAACTATCAGGTAAAGATGCTTCTCAGTCTAATGTGTTATATATCTTTAGATCTTAGGATTGTAGCCAAGTGAATCTTGTTTAAATTTCTACTATTTCTAATTTCTAATTTTATTTTTATATTCTAATATTCTATTTTAATGCACACAATTTAGAGTGTTACATGTATATAAACTGTTTTATTCACTGACAAAAATTAAAATGACAAAACTAAATTTTGTATGTACATCCATGTTTATTTGGCATGCTAAAAAGATTTATATATTTTAATTTGACATAAGACTGAATTACACCCATGATAGAAAGACTAATTCTGTTGTTTACCTGTTCTTGCCATTGCAGGTCCTTGCATCAGGTGAGTCGCTTAGCACAAAAACAATCACTATCGACAGTGATATAACCTACGTAACACTCATATCACATTCTAGTTTTCCACTTTTTAATACAATTGAAAGTAATGAAATAGAGAGACAGTATTGCTTCTGCTGGGTACGGCAACATGACTTGGACAAACCAAATGCAGAACTGCAGTACACGTAATACTAGAACCAGTAGGCTAGTAATAATAATGGCAATTTGTTTAGTTATGATTATGATTACATGTGCTAATGACTGAGATGCGCATGCATTGGCGGCTGTGTCTACCTACAAGAGGCTGTCATAAATTGACTTTTTATTCGATTTTAATGATACTACTTTTAGATCTTGGTCGTTTTTAACAATATCTTTTAACAGAATCACGTGTTTCTGAGTTTAAGCTGTTATGTTCACCTCCCCATCCGAAGCACAACCCAGCTTGTTTTTAGCATTGGGAGCTAGCTTGTCCAGGAGGACTGCTGATACTGTCAAGTCACTACTACTGGAGGCAGAAGCAAAATCTCTACAGTAGACCACTTGTAGGACGAACAGCTACTCGACTCACTTGTAGTCCTGGGTCCCACTACCAATGCTACAGTAGGCTAAGAACTACACTCCACTGTGCCATGTGTTGAGCCTCCTCCTCCAGCCAAAGCTGCATGGATTTGGTTGGGAGCAAAACCAAAGATTGCTCCAGTTAATTTCACTCCATGGTCCTTGGAACACTATCCGCAAGGGCAAACACTGTGCGGCGGGCTCCTCTTGTGCTACTCTGCCCTACCATACCCAGGTGTTCAACAGGTTTAGCATTCTGGATGAGCAAGAATTTCCATCTCTGGACACACGCTCCTCTCGCATCCTCCCTGCCTCTGACTAGCTGCCTGTCACATCTCTTCTGGTCTGTCTTGGTCTTGTGCAACATGTAAAGAGGGCCACCCACAACCATGGGAATACATTAGATTTGGTTATCATAAGGGGTATCGAAATAGGATGTTCCCATCTCTGACCATTTCTGTTTCTTGTTTTTTTTATGCTACTATGTCTGCATCACAACAGTGTCATGAGTCTGTTGTTGTTACTCCATTGAATGCTTGCTTAGTTGATGATTCAGTGCATGATTTTAATAAGTTGAGGTCTTCTTTTTAAACAGCAGTTCCTCCAAGATTTAAAAAAACACAAGTAGCCCACAAATCACCTTGGAAATCTGCTATTTGCCAGCTAAAAATAAATTGTCACCTCAGTTCTCAAATGTCAGGAATTTTCTTTATGCTCTTTTTACCTGTCTCACTGACATTAACATTTGAATGAGTAAAAAGTTTCTAAAAATAAATATGGAGAAAACAGAAATTCTACTCACTGGTCCAAAAGCAGAAAGGCAGAGACTTGAGTCAGTGCTTGCTAGCCTGTTCAAGCAAATCAAAACACATGTTACTTATCTGGGAGGGGTTTTAGACTCTGATCTTAACTTTATTAGCCATTTTAACAAGGTCACAAAAACACAATTTTTCCATCTGAGGAACATTGCCAAAATTTTATCATTTTTAACTCAGAATGATTTTAAGAAAATTACAGATAATGCTGCAGCCAGGATTTTGACCAATACAAAAAAAAAGAGATCACATTACCTCTCTGCTTGCATCACTACCTGTATCTTTTAGAATTGATTTTAAAGTCCTTTTACTTACTGGAGGAACATTTTGAGCATATTTGAACCCCCCCCCCAAATATATATTATAATTACGGCCCTGGGAAAACTTCCATAAAATACCTCAGAAAACCTCAACAAATTGTGCCAGGATTCAAGCCCTGGGGAGAGAATGCAAAATTGTGAGGTAACGCAAAACATATTCTGAGGGAATGCAAAAGAAGCCCTCGCTGTGACCTTTAGGGGGCTCCGTACTTTACGGTGAATCGTGGCAACAACCGAGAGGAAGACAAAGAATATATACATATATGTATTTCCCCAAGAAATGGAATGGAATCCTACACAACAGACTGCACTGCACTCCTCTGTAATACACACACCCCACATCATAACAACTATTTCAGTTCAAATTCAACCCTAACCTTTTTTGTTATTGCCATTGTATGTACTTAATGCATGTTTTCCCCCATTGCGTCAACCTTGTGAAGTCACCCAATGTATTACGTTATCTCTTGTCTCACCCGTTATGTGTAGTTTCACTAAATACAATTGGGGGGGGGTTCTTTTACTTATTTTTCATTCTTATTTGTTAGTAGCCTGTAAGGGGCTCTTTGACCATATGAATAACTTGCCTATGTTTTCAGCAATGCTCCAACTTTTTGTTTTCTTACGTTTTCATTTCTAGAAAGTGTTTCTTCTCTATATTTGTTTACGTTGTTGAGCATTAATCCTCATTTTCTGTATTTTCTACAGCATAAATCCGTCCCTTACAAGTTTATATTTTATCAACTTCAGTCAAGGTGCTATTGTATGCATTAAATCCCTTTTCAGCTCAACAGACTTGCTAAAAATACAAAAAGATAACATAAAAATATCTCATGTTGTTGTAGAAGATGTCTACATTGCTGAGCTGATGGTGGAGAGTAATGTCACACTGGAAGCCCAGACCATACTGTCAGTTTTGAATACAACTGACCTCCAAGTGACCAGTACCAGTGGAGTTTCCCACACAGTGGCCCTCTTACACAGTGAACTGATAGCAGGTAACGTGCTGGAGCACTTTCTTCTTTCTTTGGTTATTATACCAAACAGCTCTTCTTTAATACAATGAGGGGGAAATGGATGGAGGTAGAGTGCATGCAACACAACTCATTATGCACTGCACAGTTATTGTAATGTGAACCAAATCCATATTTAAGCAATAAAAAGACACAGTGCATATTCCATATCTTAGAGTTTTGAAAAGCCAGGAATCTTGGATAATAAATTATTGCTATTGATCAGCATGCCTATCAAGCCTATGTTGTAAAATTAAGGTTGAAATGAAATACGCTTCCACAAACTTTCATCTTCGAGTAGGACGCAGATTTAGGAATTCTAGGTAACCAGCCCAGTCTCATGCCCAGGGCGTCAAATACTGATGTTTTGTCACACCCCTCAGGGTTCTATACAAATGCACAAGGTACCCTTTAGCGTTTATATGAGATGCACAGGGTGGCCACAAAGCCTTAAGGAAGTCAGGTGACGTAGTATAGTGCCCTCAGACTCCTCTGAGTCCACTGCTACCCCCTCCTCCATCTTCCTTGTAGAGTCCTACTCCCCCCTCATCTGACTCTCAGGCTAACGGCCCTCTCCAAACTGACGACTCCCCCCGTCCCCCGCCTGTAACCACCTGTGTGCCTGACTGCTGACCAGGTGAGAGGACAGCTGATAAAACTCCACTCAAACAAGGCTGCAGGCCCCGATGGCGTTTGCCCCGGGGTGCTAAAAGCCTGTGCCCCCCAGCTATGTGGAGTCCTTCACCATGTCTTCAACCTAAGCCTGAGTCTTCAAAGAGTCCCTGTTCTGTGGAAGACATCTTGCCTTGTTCCTGTGCTGAAGATGCCGCGTCCCAGTGGCTCCAAGGACTACAGACCAGTGGCACTGACCTCCCACATAATGAAGACCCTGGAGAAACTGGTGCTGGAACAGCTGCGGCCCATGGTCAGACCCCTTCTGGACCCCCTTCAGTTCGCCTACCAGCCCCGACTGGGAGTTGAGGATGCCATCATCTTCCTGCTGAACCGCATCCACACCCATTTGGACAAGCCGGTGAGCACAGTGAGGATCATGTTTTTTGACTTCTCCAGTGATTTCAACACCATCCGGCCAGCCCCGCTGGGTGAGAAGCTGGCAGCAATGCAGGTGGATGCCCCCCTCGTGTCCTGGATTGTTGACTACCTGACTGGCAGACCACAACATGTGCGTCTGCAGCACTGTGTGTCGGACAGCGTAGTCAGCAACACTGGGGCCCCTTAGGGGACTGTCCTCTCTCCCTTCCTCTTCACTATCTACACCACAGACTTCAGCTACCACACAGAGTCCTGCCATCTTCAGAAGTCTTCTGATGACTCTGCTGTGGTGGGATGTATCAGCTGTGGTGATGAGACTGAGTACAGGGCTGTGGTGGATAACTTTGTCTCATGGTGTGAGCAGAACCATCTGCAGCTCAATATAGATATCAAGCTGCATGACAGGCCTCTAGGGAATTGTAGTTTTTAGGAATTTTTTATTTTTTTGGATTGGATTGGAAGTTGTAAATACTGAATTGAGAGTAACCTGGGGAGTTTAAAGGGAAGGTAAAAACATTTATGTCATCAGATTTTAAATATCTAATTCTAAAGGAGTGAACATCAGTTTTAACCATATTTATTTATTATCCTGTGCAATTAATTATATCTATATTTAATAATATAGTAATGAAATTAAAGTAAATTAAATTGACATTTTAAAATCTATTTACATAATCTATAAACGTAATAGTTTTGAAATGGGATATAAACTTGAAATGAAACATTGACTGTACAAAGGAAATTTGGACTGTGCTATGGACGAAGAAAAAATTAAATATCCTCAGTCACATATTCTTGGTAAAATATAATGAAATGAGCAACTTCACATTTTACAATCACAGGCTATAAAACTCCTTTTCTTAACAGAGATAGTGGCATTTTGATACAGGTTACGGCCAACCAGCAGCAATTTGAAATGGAATGAAGCCCACTGACGGCAGACAGCCCAAAACACAAGTTTAACATACCAAGTCCGCCCACAATGCCCTACGTACACGTAGCAACGATCTGATACCTGAGAGAATCTGCGTAATACCTAATAAAACTAAGGATCATATACATTCACTGAACGAAGATTATGTAAATAAAATGTTCCTTTTTTCGCTAGAAATGTTATCAAAATGCATTTTAATGCAGAAACTATTTTAAAACACTGCATGTGCATAAAAGGAATGTCCGCCATTTTGATTTTGACAAAAGAAACTTGGCAGTCACGCAACATGGATGCAGGCCAATAGAAATTAATTGGACAAAATTTTTTTTTTCAGAACTGAAGAAGAAATAATCTAAATTGATAGCCGTAACATTAACCTACCTTAGTGTTGAATTATCAAGGACGCATTTTTTTGTTGAGAAATGATGATATCATTGAAAGAAAACCTTAACATGGGAATTAACAGTGAGGAAAATACTTCTGGGCGGCGGGTCCTTGGGTCTCCAGTGGGACTGATGCTCACAGCGTCTTATAGCACCGTGGTCAGGATAATATTGGAGTGAATGGACGGCCGGAGTAGTTCTGAGCATCTAATATTGGCATGGATGGTTTTACATTGGAGTTAATTGAAAGCCTGGTGCATCTCATGCAGATGATAAAGGGTACCTTGTGCATCTGTATGAGATGCCAAGGAGCGTGAAAAAACGTTGGTATTTGATGACCTGGGAATGAGAACGGGTTGGCCAAACACATGCTGGGGGAAGGATAGCCAGTAGGTTTTTGGCTAACACCTAACACCGAAGTAAAACAAAGATCAAAGAGTGAAAGTACACATATAGTTGTTTACTTTCCCTTTTTTTATTAGATGTAGATTAGACTCTTTTTGAGGTATGTAAAACCAACACTGGTGATACAGGATAACTGGTCACACTAAGCTAGTTACCACCTGGCTCTGTTAACTAGAGGTTTACCAATCTAACTATGAGTTCATGCATAGAACTCAAGACCCCAAAGCCAAAGGTAACCCCAAAGTTGCTGGCTAACCCAATAATCCTGCTTTGTAAAACAGGCCCAGGTTTCTGTTGCCAGGTTTAGTTGTTCTTTGCTGTAGTTTCTGGTTTGGTAACACTTTCCTGTTAGACACTCAGCACTTTGCATTTATTTATTTTTGAGAAATTAGCAATAGCTGTTTGTATGAGGATACAGTGCTGAAATACAACATTTTCTCTCCAATTCATGGTCTTTCAGATAGTTTTCTTCTTTTACTATTATCAAAGTTCATGATGATAGTTTGTGTAAAACTATTAAGGGTTTAGTGAGCGAACCAAACGATAGTTCTCCATGAAAGATGTCGACTTTGAGATTTCTGAATTTGTGTTTTTTCTGTGCTCTTCATACTGGTTGGAAGTGGGTGGGGCTCAGTTAGAAAAATGTGGTGTCATATATTTCAATGCTCCAATCGGAGTTTGGCAAACAATTTATTCAAAATGTGCAGTAAGTTGTGGGGTTATTTGTTTATTTTGCCACGTAACTGTCTATCAAATGTGCTCAAACCACACCCACCCATTGATTGTTGAATATTTAGTCATTATATTTAATGTTATAGAGAAAGGCAAGTTTTCAGGGATTTGATGTGCTTCTCTTACTAGAGTGCCTGATTGTTGGAGATAAATCCACTTGCAACTGCTCTGAAGGGTACATTTGGAGCAACGAAGTGTGCTACAATTACAGCTGTTGCCGTGAAACTACTTGCACACAAAATGTGTCCAACATCACACCACTCTGCGTTGCCATAGTTAAAGGTAACAGTCCTGATGCGTGACCAATTTTCCTCCTTTTTTTGTAGCATTTGTAATAGTATTTCCTGTTGATGATTCAATGTATTTTGTAATTTAGTGCATAGAGTCATCCTTATCTGAAAGTGTTCCTGCATACTACTGTGTTGTTAGATTTTATTCCCGTTCTTGACTTTTTCCATATGGATAAATATGCTTGTTGATATCAGAACTGAAACTAATGACAATGTTTGCAATCAACACAGTTCACATCAATGGAACAGTTATACTGAGTGCATCCACTTGGGATTCCATCAAAACTACCCAGGTACATCTCTCTCTCATCACAAATTTATACTTATATATTCCTAAAGATGTTTGCCACTGTATACATAAGTCAAATAAATCAAAAAAATTTCATGCTCTTTCTTTTCACAGCTTGTAACTGCCTTTGAAGGACTGAATGGCTTTACGTACTTGAATGTAACCGGTCAGAGGTATTGTACTTTGCAAAGATATGAATTTATTAATTTGACACGTTAATTCTTTTTTATCAAAGAAGAGCACTGACTGAAATGAATGGTGTGATTCCCTTATGCAGGGATGCTCTGCTTGAGAGGCTCAGTTCAGGGCAAAGAGAGTGCATTTGTCTTTGCTTGATAAGTGTATTTACCTTCTACTCTTATTTAGCAGTGACCAAAAGTTTACTGAATTCACATTTCTAGGCCTCTTGTCAAATCCTGTAAAAACAAGACCTTGGAAATGGACAATGCACAAATATGGTCACATCTTTGTGTGTTCAGACAGAATGCCAAGTGAATTTTAATGGTGACGTACTTGCATATTCATATCCAGTTTTTCCAGCCCAGAAAATGTTACATTCTTGTGCCACTCTGAAGTTGTAGGGAGGTGATTGGGTGGACAGTGGGTGCATCCTACATGTTGTCAGCCTTTAAACACTTTGGTTAATTTCCCTGAAAACCAATTTCTTAACCTGTTCCTTCCTATGAGCAATGGGTTCTTATATGAACTATATTTACTCGTACCCATGCCTAATTAGTAGTATATAAGATATAAGAGACCCAGTGATCCAGCAACACTTGGCATGTACCATCATTTGACATCAGATAAAGGGACTGGTGAAACCAGTGCTTGCAAATAATGTTCACTATATTCACTATAATAAAAACACTTCTTTCTCAAATAAGCAAATTAAAAAATATATACATTCAAAAACTGATCAGGAAACTAAGATTTGACAGTTGTCACACCTTGGTTGTAAGCATTTCAATTGCAAATCTCATATTACTTTTATCACAAATACAGATAATTTCTGTCTCACTAATCAATGATCTTTCATTGATCCTTTCCAAATCTTAAAGGCAAGGCAACAGCATTGCTGACTTTGAGGCAGCAGTCAGCGTCAAATTTGCCACTTCTAAACTTCAAGGCATAGTGACCTACCTGGAAAAAGATCTTCTAGCTGTGCTTTTGGTCGACACTGTAGGTCAGTAAAAAAGTGTTAATGTTTATTGTCATTTATTTTACAGCTATTTCTTAGCTGTTGTACTGCATGCTCAATAGACTACTATCTGCTGTATTTTTGTTCTGCACTCTGAGTATATAATATGGCCATGATGCATCAAAATTAGGACCCATTATTTTTGGTTTTTAATGTTTTAAAATCCAGGAATCTATCTGTTTCTTTTGAATATTAGAAACAGCAATGAATCACAAATATTTGTGTAATATCATTAAAAACACCACTGCCAACATAGTTAGAGGGACAAGTGCATCTGGTGCATAATCAGCAGTTAATTTGTATTTTCTCCCCATTTGTGTCTTCACTTACTATTTCTCGATCTGTCCTCAGTGCAAGAAAGTCTGGTTTCACTGTAAGCTGCAGTGAACAGCATCTTCTTGCAAGTGGCTACAAGTGGATGTGTGGGGATATAACATTTCAAACTGATCAGCTCCTTATAATAAATTGGGGTATTTTTTCAGGCAACAACCAAAAATGATGAGCCTCTAACACATTTTTATGCGCTCAAGAAACCAGGTTACTTCAGTGACCAGTTTACGCATATAATCGGAAGAAACATTTACACACAGTGCACTGCAGATTTATGTAATTATCTCTCTTTTCATCCAGCTGCTCTGCTATCACAGTGCAACTTTCCCTATCTGCAGTCTTTGTCCTGCACATTCATATGTGTAAAAGGTCGATTAGAAACCTGGTTACATGTATACATGAACAAGAAATCGCCATGCTCCAGTAGAAATCTTCCTGGGGGAAATCAGCTTTCTCTAATTTCCTTCCCCAATTATGGAAAAGGAATCAGCTTGCAGGATAAAGCACTCAGGTTACAACTGTAACCCAGTTACTTAAGTGCATTAAAACGAACTGATTGTCTTTGGAACAGAAATTTGTAATCCTGGATGTTTAGAGTAACTAAGTAGCTTCATCCCAAGCCTTATTCAGTCAGAAAAGTATGAGGGATTGCCATGTTGGATAATGACATTTATCTGGTAACACTCATTGACTTCTTGCTTATTCACATGATATTGTGTTTGCACGCCCCCTGGCATGTCGGAAAATATTGCAACAGACGTGTTGAGCTCCCGTCTCCAAAGCGTGAAATTCACTTTCATACTTTTCATTCAAATAGATCACTGTATTTATTGGCAATTGACTGAAAATGTATTTTATTGATGCATTTAATTTGTTTCTGACGGCATAACTAGTTTTTCATGTTTGTAGTTAGTGAGAGGGAGAGATAGAAGGAGAAAAGCAAGGGAGGGAGACAGCCTGTTAAACCTCTGTTCAGCCTCCTCCGGCTCTCTGTGATTACTGTCACTCTGTTTTAATGCAGCCAAATTCACAGTACTGCCGATATAATCATTATTTTATGATCATCATCAGACAAAATAAACAAAAATGCAGGTTAATAACAGAAACTGTGCTGTTAGAGCAGCTATATTGAGATGCAAAATGTGTGATGAGAGGTTAACATCAAAAGATTGTTATATTCAAGTACAGCAAAAAGGATCTATAGCACATCTAAATGACCTGCAAATGTGTATTTATGCTGTAAAACACTATAACACACTACATATGTCTCTGGCACCATGGCCTTGGACCTCATGCGCCGGGTCAGCTGTAAAATCACCTCTACACACTCCTCTGACAGACTTGTAGTCATGGCATGGGAGTCCAAGAGCAGCCCAAGGCATGGCATCTGCTGGCTCAGCTGAAGAGCGCTTTTGCTGGGGTTGATGGCGAAGCCCAGCTGCAAATATGTTGGATGACCAATGCTGTGTGGGCTTCCCCCTCCTGCCTGGACTGCGAGAATCAGCCAATTGTCAATGTAGTTCAGGATTCTCACGTCTTTCTCCCTGAGCGGTGCCAGCGCTGTTTCCACACATTTGGGGAATGTGTGTGGGGCCAGTATCCAAAAGAGAGGCGGCAGCACTGATGGCTCTTTGTCCCCACCGCAAGGCGCAGGTACTTCCTGTGGTGCAGCAGAATGGGGACGTGGAAGTACGTATCAGTCAGGTCTATGGATGTCATCCATTCACCTGGCTGGATACACTCCATAAGCTGTCAGCATGCAAAAAAGCCTCTATACAATGTAGCCGATTAGGATGCACATGACCCCCGATTTCTTGGGCACCTGGAATACGGGGGAGAAGAAGCCCATCCACACCTCAGAGTGGGGGACTGCCAATATGGCACCTATTTCCTCCTCCAAGGCTGCCCTCTCAGCGGGGATGGAGAGAGAGGCCTGAAATATGGGGGGGATTCAGGGGATTCCCACCCGACAAGAAAGTGCTCACTCTAGCAGGCTTTGGGCTAGTTCAACTGGAACACAGCCCGGCTGCAGTAATGTTCAGGTCGCCATTTTGTGTCTGGGCTGGTATTGCCTACTCACCTCTGACATAACAAGCTTACAAATTGAGGTGGCAGAACCGAAATGGTGGCAGCTAGCAGAGCTGGATGCACTAACAGTGTGAGCAGTGCTAACAGTGCCAAAAGAGCTAGCAGTGCTAACAGGGGTTGGCGGCTCAACTCTGGGCCACTTACTCACCGGGACAAAAGTAAAAACCTGGGAGTTATAGATACCTTGACTGCTGTGGAGCGAGCAATCTAGGGAACTAGTGTTGCTAGCTAGTGCTTAAACAGATAGCAGGTCATGATGTAGCTAGAGCCTGTTAACTAGTGACGCAGTCTGAGCGGTACTAACCTACAGTTAGCATAAGTGTGCTATGCCCTCAGGGGACCGCAACACAAGGCCTCTGCTACGGATGTTCTTCGCCGTCGTAAGAAGACGTTACCATGGCTAGTAGCCACTGCCGCGTGCCCCTTATCAGCATCAGGAAGACCGGAGGGAGCAGGCAGGCCGAAACAGGTAACGAGAAACTTGATAGGACTCCTAGTGGATCTCAGCGAGAGCGGATGGAGACAATGTTTTGCTGAGTGCTCTGACTGTATAGCTCAGTAGAAAAGGGAGACGAGCAATGCATGCACTGGGGCTTTATAGGTTTAGGGTGCTACCCCCTGATTAGGCGGTGAGTGCAAAGATTTTTTCTCAGGTGCCAAGTCGTAGCCTCGTATGGGTAAACCAATAGTGAAGCCTGTTAGAGGGCAGGGCGCATATGAAATAGAACCATGAGTTAAATTGTTATTGGTCAAAGTAGTCAGGAAACACCTAAATCATTACCAATCTTCCACCGAGATGCGTGAGTAAGCATCATAGCAATCTAACCAGAAGGCATTGAGGTATCTTGCTCTGAACCAAAGCCTTAGATAGACAGATGTCTGTACTGTCACTGTAGTGACTCACAAACCACTGGAGTGACACTGAAAGGCTATACCTCCTACTCCTAGCCTAGTCATAATTACTGTATTGCTGTGTATTTATATTGCTTTCTTCAAACAGGAATGGTCACCATAGAGCCCCTGGATAATACAGTGTACTACCTGTCCTCTCCACAAATTAAATGCACATTCGAGGAGGCGATGGACAGCTCTGGTTGGAACATGAGTAGGAAGTATGAACGCTTTGAGCTCAACAAAGGCAGTGTAGTGGAACTAGACCAAAACTGTTCCACAAAGGAATATAAGTCTTGTGTTGCAATTACACTACAGAACGTGACAGGCATCTGGGAAGGCAAGTACAAATGTTTCACAATGATTCTTGCTTAAATCATTGTTCATCATCATCATTCTTAAAAAAGTCTAACTAAAATTAAAATTAATTTTATTTGATAGCGCCCACTACATTAGTGTTCTCCAGGGAGCGTGAATTTTAGGTTCTGAATGACAATTACGGTATTGGGTATGTGATTGGTGCAATAACTCTGCTGCCAGGCACAAAAAATAGTTGTTAGCCATTGCTTAGTCCCATCTGTGAAGTGAATACTTCCTACGGTACTCCACAACTCATTACTGTGTATTGCAATTTAAATCACAGAGTAACTACTATTAACTACTCATTGCTGTGTGTTTTGACAGACATCACCACTATTGGACCCATGAGAGACACAGCTAACGCTAGTTAGACCCCCTCCTATCTATAACACTAACAAACCCAAAACTGAGTGTGCAGGAGGTGCAGATGACTCATTAGTTGTTGAAATAATATGAATGAAAAGTAACATCAGTGAAACTCAGTGCTAACATTAGCAAGCTAGGCTAACTAGCTTTCACTTTCTGAGTGGAATACAAACTTAACAGCACAATGAGTCCTCCCAAATGTTGAATGTTATACGGACGGCTTAAATCCCTAAGGGTACATAACCGTCTTGTATCAACATTTATAGGATACTGTATATACGATTAAGATGTTTTCCAGTCAGCAGTGGTGAAAAGTTACTTACTAGTAAGTTACTAGTCTCATCCATATGTTTATGTAGTATTAGCATGCTAGTCTGTCAGCTGTGACTTTATATCGGCGCTGTGACATCTTTCAGAGCACACAAACATCGTAAACACACCTCTCACCTGCCCAGCACGGTGCTGTTAACTAGAAACACCGCAGCTACACCTTATTTTTATACATGTGTATATGGGCTACACACAGCAAACACATTACGAACGTGACACATCAGAAAAAAACAAAAAAAGCAAACTTGTCTACTGGCAATGTGGGTTTACCCGCGTTTAAAAAAACCTGCATATATGCGCTAATTTTGATGTAAAAAGGGTATTACAAGTACTACAATTACTGCACTTCAATTAAAGATACTTGTACTTTACTTGTGTATTTCCATTTGATGCTACTTTCTACTCTGCTACATTTCAAAGGGAAATATTGCACTTTTTACTCCACTACATTTATTTGACAGTTATAGTTACTTTTCACATTAAGATTTTACATAAGACAATTAGTGATAAGCTTATAAAACACAATTCATTGTTCAAAATTTTTAAAAAGTTTTTTTAAATGAATAAAGATTTGTTCAGCAGACCTTCTCTTATTACTTCTTCTGCCCCATTAGTCATGTCACAACCCCTCAGATTTATCTTGTGACCCTTTAGGTTGGGAACCACTGAACTAAAATAGCGAACTGTATATTAAGTAATTATAACTAGTTATAGTTAATATAGTTGAGCAGCTACAACAGTAAAATGTCTGCATACATATTGATGCACAAGTAGTCAAAATCGAGTAATATCATTTTTATTTATCTACATGTTCCCTGCAGGCACATACGAATGTGGATTCACTAGTGGGTCAGTCAGGCACACAGCCAAGACACAATTGAATGTGGCACTCCTGCCTGATGTGATCGACTTGAAGATCAACCCTCTTACTGCGGACTGTTCGATAATGCCGATCCCTAAAAGTGTTGACATTAGCATCACTGCCACCATCTTAGCCAGCACAGAGAGCTTTGAAGTTACATGGAGCTACATGGGTGAACTAAAAAGTAAACTAGATAACACATGTAAGAGAAACCTACAGTATCTCACAAATCTAGCTGTCCAATTTAAATTCACACTATTCCTGCAAAATGCATGTAAAATCCACAAACCTTCCCCTAAAACTAATATTCATTTTTTTTTCTTTACAGCTGTTGGAGATTACCTGGTCTATTCTTTCAGAGCTTCTATCAGTTGCCAGAAAACCATCAATAGACAATATGTTAATGTCACTTTTAAAAACACGAAGGAACAAGTAAAAAGTGCACAAGTGGATATCCCAGTACTTTATGGTAATTGAGTCTCAGAAAAAAATAATTATTTTGGTTTAACCTGTCTTATTTTCAACTTAGTCTATGGTACAGTATGATATTCTAACTTTCTCAGAAAACTGTATTACATTGTTTCTAATTACATTTATTTGCATTGTCTCTTCCATCAACTAATATTTTTCTTATATTTTTCTTCAAGAGGGTGCAAAATTTTGCAGTGAGGAGTCACAAAATGGCGAGTTTTGGCCAAAAACCCCAGCTGGAGACACAGTGATTAATCGAACATGTACAGAGGGCAGGACTGGCTATAAGTCACGTACTTGTGAAGTCAATACCGCCTGGCAGCTGGTGTACTCCTACTGCATCAACGAAGAGTTGAACAAAGTTTTAAATGCTGCAGATGTGAGTGTGGCATTACAGCTCATGACCAGAGATGGGCACAAATACATCAAAAAATATCTTGTTACAAATTACAAATACTTGGTCGTCAAATGTATCAAAATAAAATACAAAATACTGGTATGAGAAAATGTATTTAATTAAAATACAAGTCATTTGTAATTTGAAAATATAAAAACACATTCTATACAATCTGATGTTATCACATTTTAGGGATTTAGTAGCCTCAATATGGGTCTGACCTTTAAACCCCCTACACTGAAAAGATGAGCTCTGCTACAGTAATTTCTCACATCATAGATTAGGGATGCGCGATAATATTGGCACGTCATCGTTATTGAGGCTTTAAAATGAAATATCGCATCGGCCCAAAATGAACATTTCTGCATATGACAGGCCGATAAAATGCCACTTTAATTATGCACACGTGACGCAAGTATGTCTGCGGTGTGGAGGTTTTTTAAAGTGTCCGAAACGGATAACAAATTTGCTATTTGCAATGATTGCTCAGCGTCGTTTATGTGAGGAGGAGCCAAAATGCATTCCTTTAACACTACAAATTTAATTGCCCATCTCAAGAGCCGTCATCCCGATCATTACGACAAATTTGTATAGAACAAAGAGAAACAAGCACCAGTGGAAAAAAACCTGTCAGCAGTAGTTTTCTTATTTTGCCCAGTGAATGTGTATATTTTAAAAAGCATTGAATTTTATGTCTGCATTTGTCAGTAGCCCATCACGATAAGAGTAGGCATAATAATATGTTAATTCCGCTTCTGTTAAATATGTGCATATATCGGCATCTGCAATCAGCCAAAATTAGTTGGAAAATATGGGCATATTGGATATCGGCAAAAATCCAATATTGTGCATCCCTATCATAGATTTGAAGGGGCCAATATCGTGGCGGTGGGAGGCTACGAATTCAGGGGTGCATGCTGAGGTGGTTTCTAGCTAGTATTTGCCCATTCTAGAACACGTTTTTGCTAATTGCTCTTTTCTTTTGTTGTATTTTAGTGTCATTCAGTAAGCTTACCTTAGCATGCAATATCTGATCATATTTTGATTACATACCTTTATCTTAGGGGAAATTTGCAACAAATACCAAAGCAGCTTCTTTCCTTAAGCTACTGGTCACAAGGAACACAAATGAAATACGGTAGTTCACAATGAGCGCGTTGAGGGACCCGGCAGGACATGCCACGTGATTCACTTGCATTTTGCCAAAGACTGTGATTAAGCTTAGTGTTGCACAGTCTTTTTTGAGAATAAAATGACATGAATTAATGTATTTCAAATACAAAAATACAAGCTCTTAAAGTATTTTGTTACATTGAAATACTGCCCATCTCTGCTCATGACCTAAGAATTATAAGGTTCTATCTGTTCTAAGTTTTTAACAGTTTAACAGTTTATTTTGACTTGTATGCATTAATGCATTAATGGCCCTAACATTTGACAAGAGAATAGGTCAGTCAGTTCTCTATAACGTTCTACTAACTGCAGATGGCCTATCAGTGCTTGAAGTTTTGTCTCTTTACTGTGTCACCTCACTGCTCTGAGACTGGTGTTAAATTAGCTTACAAGATCATTAAGATGTTACTCAAAATTGATGGTTTTATGAAAACATTATGAATGATGCTAATGTTGAGAGTATTTTTGTATCTTATTTGAACTTGGTGAATAGTGGATTTTTACCATTAAGTACCATGCTCATGTTTGTTAGCAAGATTTAATATTAGTAACTCATGTTACTATGACTACTTCAGAGATTACTGCAATGGAGGCCAACATTTTAATATGTAGGAATCTGAGAAAAAATCCGGTTTTCTGGCTAGGTAATTGCTGAATATTTTAGTGATCTGATGCTAACTACCATGCCCCTTACTGGGTTTGTGCATGTTTATAACTTGTGTACTGCAGCAGACACAGTGATGACAATTACTGTATTCAGAGCTCAGACTCAGGCAGTGATGACATGATCTTGTCCAGGCAAAAAGTAGAAGTACATTTGGGGGCAGAAAAGACATGAGTTAGCAAATTAGCAGAGAAACATTTTTAAATGTTTTTTCATTGTTTTCATTTGCATTGATAGTAACACTTTATGAACTGTATTATTAGTTCAAATCTGCCAGTGGAAGTCTTTGATGTGACCAAATTTAAAACATGTAGCTAAATTGTTCATAGTATATCCAGAAGGGTTGACTAAGTCAACTTGCAACTAAGTCCCTTGACTAAGCCCTTCTGGATGTAGCAAAGTCTGTGCCCAAATACAGTATCTTATTGTAACTCCCTTCAGTACTTAATACATTGACTTTGTGTATTGAAACAAAGTGAGATCAAACTGTCTACTTTTTCCAACAAAATCACTGATTTGTGTAAAGCCTTAGCAGATAGAATCTTATAATTCCAAGAGAAAAATTAGTTCTCAGAATTACAAGGTTCTGTTTGTCCACATGAGCTTGAAACTCCCATTAAAATTCTAATACGACTTTAGAATTATATATATTTAGAGTGTCTTTAGGATACCAGTTATTTTGAACAACAAATTAGAACTTTATTGTATGCCAGTTTTGCTGCTGGGATGTGAAAACTTGATCTCCAGTATCTCAAAACCACTCAGATCACAGATGGAACCTTATAATTCCAAGGTCACAACTGTTTGGACCCCATCAACATTTTGTGTGGGGATGTAATATGTCATGTTTGTGCTTTTGTACACTGTTACATGGAGATACTGTTTTTTTGTTTCTAGAACTTCCTGAAGGGACTAGGGGCTACTCAGGCTGTGGCCATGGATATATTTGAAGGACTTAAAAACAGCTCTACACTCGATTCTGATTCCAGCGATACTATGGCTGACATTATCGCTTCTATCAACATTCTTGGTGTGATGGCCATTGCATCGAATACTATTGTCTTGCAAGAGGATGTCTTTCCTGTAAGGCCCTGTTGATTATTATTACCTTTACTGTAATACTTTACTGTAATACATGTGGAGTTTTGAGCTTGAAGGTTCATTCTTGACCGTTCGTTTTAAAACAAAAGGTCCCATGTAGGCTACTTGTTTTTTCAGAAGCTTTTAACAAAATCTTGTGGCCTTCCTCAGCGGATGGTGTTGCTCAGTTGTCACTGAGAGGGTTTAGTTGTTATCATGTGACCTCAGTATGTGATAACAGGTGGTTGTATGTTGTTCATACATTCATGTTCACATGTGAACAGGAAGAGGATGGTAAGCTGCCGTTCCTAGACACCTGTGTTCATGTTAAGGCTGACAGGAGCATAAAGACCACAGTGTTTTTTCTCAAGGTAGCTCTTGAGCTTTACTTGGCACCTTTACTTGATAGCTTTTCCCTGCAGATAAGGCATACAGATGTGGGACACCTAGCTTCCCTGAAAAGTCATAAGCCAAGTAGCTTTTGCTGTACAGTGTGATTTTAGTTATTTTGGTCGGCTCAGGTTCAATCATCTCAAACTGTGTTGAGGGCTGAGATGTATCAGCATTTCATCAAAGTCTCTTGAAACATTATTAAAAATGTATAGTAACAAAAATGGAAGTAAATCTTGTGGCACCCTTGGCCTGTGTTTAAGCCAACCCAGGATGCCACAGTACCACTTTGGGTACTACTCACACAGCCCTATATCTTATTTTAGACTCTAACCACCGCTTACAGCAGAAAATATCAGTTCTGACGACCCTTCTACCCTGAGCACAACATCATGGCTGGGGTCAGCATAAGCTGTCTGTAAACACCAGATCAAAACTAGTCATTGCACACACCATATGACCACCTGTTTCCCAAATATCCATACTTAGGTCACTTCATAACAACTAAATTATCTCCATGACAAGGCCCCAAAATTGGGAAAAGCATCAAAAACAATAAGTCATTTTTTGGTTGAAATGTGCAGTTTTACTTCCATAGATTGCGTTTTAAATGTGTGCTTACAAATTAATACAGGTGGAGTTCTTACAAAGGTCTATGTCCTCTAAAGCTATACATAGTTTTCACATATAGCTCTTCTATGGGCTGAGAAAATTCAGCATATAAGGCTTCAAGATTTGTCTTGATTTTGGATGATTTTTTTTACCAGATGTGAATTTGCTCCGACTAGTATCTCTCAGCTACCTTCAGTCCCATTGAGCTAGCTTTTCCAAAATCTACCACCTGGAGGTGATTCTGAGTTCTGGCAACTAAATGTACTGGAGGGCTTTAAGCAAGGCCTTAACCCAATGATAAAATTAAGGATTTCCAAATCTTTTTTTTTTTTTTTTTACCCAGATCCCAATCCACGTCCTTTAACATTGACACATTTGACACACTGAGCAGCTGTAGCGTACCAATCTGACACACCTTATTTTTCACAAGCTACTAGATACAAATACTGATGGTCCTGATTTAAAACTAAGTTTACATTTTGCATATGACATGAAGGAAAGCTTAATTGGGAAGTTCCAACTCCTAAAATTGACGTGACACATACCGTTAGAGAGAATCACAGAGTATCACTCTGTTGGATTTGTTAGAACTACAGAAACATTCAGTCCACTCCCGGTTGTGAGAGTTCTTCCCTCTCAAGCAATCTTTCACTGAGTACAGTACATAAATAGTCGGAGCTTAGCAAATCTGTACATTTTGGCAACCTCAGAGTCACTCGCACTGATGCGCCCAAATACTTTTTCACATTCACACACTAATGTTTTCATTTGCATATGCAGTGAAATGATGGAACTGTAGGCTGTGGTATAGGAGAGCAGCACTGTAACACTAGCAGGCTGATGTGGACAAAACACAGCAAAGTAAAGAAAGGACTTGATTATGATCTGCTTTATTTTAGCTGACACCAATCCATTAAATTATGACTGGATTTGCACGGATATGAATGCTTAGGATCGGCTTGGAATATCCCTAGATAAAATTTTTTTGATTACCTGTTGATTTATTTATTTTTTATTCTTCTGTTTCAGAATTTTATTACCGCAGCAAGCAGTATGTTGAACAAGACCTGGGATGGGGTCAACCAGTCTACTGTTCACAACATGTCATCAAATTACCTTCACTCTGTGGAGGGTCTGGTGAAGAATATCAAGGTCAACAACTGCAATGGAATGAACAGTCAAAACTTAGAGTTCAAATTTTGCTCAAGTAATGACTGCAATGTGTCGGTGTTTGACATTGGCGTGAATCTGAACAAAACCACTGGAATAATGAAAACTATTGCTGTGAAAAATCTAATGAATAAATTAAGAAACAGCTTCGGCAAAACAGTGCCTACCAGCCTCTTAGTATCGGCCACACTAGAGGACAACAGTGATTCATCTTTAAAAATTATGCTTGACTTCCCCACGGAGCAACTGAAGCCCACTAAACCTTTCTGCGTCTTTTGGAACATCACAAAGATGGATTGGTCAGATGCAGGATGCATTGTCAAAACTAGTGATAGCAACCATACACTCTGTGAGTGCAACCACCTGACTTCATTCTCTGTCCTCATGGCCAAGCATGATATATCTACTGAAGTCCTAGATATAATTACCAATGTGGGCCTGGGTGTGTCCATCTGCTCCTTGCTGATCTTCCTCATCATTGAGTCTCTAGTGTGGTCAGCAGTGGTCAAGAGCAACCTTTCACATTTCCGTCACACAGCTCTGGTGAACATTGCCATGTTCCTCTTGCTTGCTGATTGCAGTTTCTTCGCTTCCACCTCTCGTGAGACTCTTAGTGATACCTGGTGCCTAGTTCTGACCATATGCAAACACCTGTTTTTCTTAGCCATGTTCAGCTGGATGCTGTGCATGAGTGTCATGCTCGTCCACCAGCTCATCTTTGTCTTCAGCCCGCTGAGGAAAAGAGTCTTCATGTTCCTCTCCAGCATCGTAGGCTATGTTTGCCCAATCCTAATAGTGGGATCCAGCTATGTATATTGCAAATACACCAACAAGCCCTACCATGATCCAAAAATATGCTGGTTAGTTTATGAAAAACTCTTGGAGGGGTCCATGCATGCTTTCCTCCTTCCTGTGGGAACTGTTATTTTGACAAATCTCTTTTCCATGGTGGTCGTCATCATTACTCTGTTGAAGTCCTCGGTCCCTGACAGCAGCAAGGCAGATGACAAGGAGACAGCAAAAAGCATCCTTAAAGTGGTGGTTTTTCTAACGCCTGTCTTTGGAGTAACATGGGTTTTTGGCTTTGCTTTGCTCTTATTGAAAAAGGATGATCCCATGTTTACTTTTGCTAACTACACTTTCACCATCCTCAATTCCTTTCAGGTAATTTGAAAATGAAAAAAATCTGGGGGTGTGGAGTTACAGTAGAAAGAAGTGAGCTTACCAGACCTCTGTAGCCCGCTCCTCTGCTTGAGGCTAGCGGCTCGAGCCTACATTAGCCGCTACTAGCGTTTAAGCATCCAACCGAAGTGTCTGTGTTCGAGTTACATTGTGGATCGTTTTGACAAGGAAAAAGAATGCATGGAATAAAAAAGACGATATCTCTGATTATGCTGCATCGATTTTTATCTTTTCTAAAACTGTCAATTGTGAGTCTGCCATTGTTATAGAGTGCAATGCTAAATTACTGGAGTACATTTTTAATGAATGTTATGAAAAGCAGAAACAGAATGCACATTGATTTTGACAAAGAAATTATATTTAATATGGATCGGTCAAATCATAGCCGATACCTCAACAGCTTATTATAGTCAATATTGGCAGATTGGATCGGTGCATCCCTAGTTGATATTGTACGTTTCAGCAAAGACCAAATTATATTCAGTGACAAAAGCTAACTGCTTACAATTTTTAATAGCTCACTGCCAAACTACTAGAATTTGTAATGGGTGATCCAACAATACCGATGTACATATAATTGCCATGCATGGATAAGGGAAAGGTATGGTTAGGCAACTAACACTTAAAGTAAGGGAACAATATGGTTAAATATATATTTGGTAGTGATGTTAGGTTCTGGAATGATCCCATTCTTTTCAACCCATCTTTGGTATGAATGAGAGGAACCGAGACGTACTTGGTGAGAGCCGTTCTTTTTATCGTTGTGCCCAAATTTCCCTGCCTGCCCTAAATCCACTCCCCTTTACATGAGAAGTGTACGAGTAACGTTACCACTCTAGTCACAAACTGTCTGCGAAACACAGCGCGATAGTGGGTCCACTTGATTACTATACCGGCGTACGCTGGTGTCGCATCAGCAGTAAATTCAAAGTAGTAAATTCACTGACAAAGCAGAGGGATATGGCATCAACTTGTGTAATGTTTACAATGCAGATCGTTGACATTAGGTCTGGCAACATGAGTAATTTAGTGCTGCTAAACCTAGTCCACACATGCAAAATTAAATTATATTGGTGGGATGTCTAAGTTTGAATCTGATCCAAATCTTAACCTATCATTATCTTAGTGATTATTTCACAGATAAATCTAGTAACCCCCACCCTCTAAAAAAAGGGGGAAAAAGAAGGATAAGCTGCTCTCGGAAAGGAATGGAACCATAAGATCCCTTCAAAGACCTGTAATTCCCATCACTAAAATGTGGGCCACCATTGTTGAAGGCACATATTTAGATACCAATCCCGACCCCAATCTCCACACCCTTACTGTAGTCTTTATTGCCCTGTATGAACATCAGATTACTTTGTGGTGCAAAATGTTGTCATTGGATACAAACAGCTAATACAGATTGAATATGAATGAAATTCAGACGAGAAATATTTGCATAAAAACACAGTTTGAAACCTGTTACACATCATCTCTTCTCTTGCAGGGCCTTCTCCTTTTGCTAACAGGGTTTTTTGCAGAGCAAAAGGTAGGTTTATCATTTTATCAATGGGCAGATATCCATCATGCTCTGTCAGTGTCAATGTGTTCACTGATTTACTGCAACTCTCTCAAATGTCCAGTTGTCATAAGCAGGAAAATACTTTGAAACAGCTAAAATGACTAAATCAAGCAGAATAATACACCAAGACTGCAACACTGCGTTAATGCCTTAGGAGGCATGGGTTTGATGCCTGGGGGGCCAACAAAAAAATTACACTAGGGCCCAAAAATGTCACCAATAATTATGTTGTTTAGTATTTACAGCACCAATTGTCCAATTTATGCAATATTTAAGCAATGTCTTTGTGTTATTATTTTCAGGTTCGGGAGGAACTGTTAAAGCTCATAATGGTAAGTTTACCAATAAGGTCTATCCAGAATTACACCATAAAATGATGAAAACATGCATCATAGCTCTGTTTGATTCTACCCTCAGGCAAAATCAAAAGGAAAAAGTAAGAGCATGAAGAATATGACTTCAGTCACATACACAAAAGACAAATGAAGACTGAGGTTAGTCTGATATTATTTCATTAATAGTCTCCTTTTTACTTGTTTCCATACATTTGCTGCATCTTCAATTTCCATTTCAATAAGCATTACATTTCAGCCTGTAAAGCTACTGGTTGTGCTTGGGTTGCTGCACCAGCATCTCTACAGAACACTGCTGACCTGCTGTCTTGAAACCTGATTACCCTCTGCGTTGATCAAAACAGAGCTTTAAGTATTTAGGTTAACCAAAGTAGGTACTCTCCTTTTAAATGTTAGATTGATGAATCTATCTAATCTAAACAATAAAACAACCAAACAAAATAAATCTCCAAACTGTACACTGCTGCCAGTATGATGCATGTCATACAGTTTGTCACACAAGGGTCAGTGGCAAATGCTGCCGCAGTAACCATATCAACCAGCGTCTTAACAGGTTATGCCAAGTTACATGAAATGGGTCTGTCAGTTTAAATTGCATCTAATCAGTTTTGCGCCCCATGTAAGCAGAAAATATATTTTGTGAGTTTATGAATCCACTCTATAAATGTTCTAAAAACTTGCTCATCTCTACATTTCAGATTGTGAAGATGGAAAAAGCAACTCACATGTATGCAACTCCACTTGCAGCCAACAAGAGAACACGTCTTAGATTTTGATTTGTGTTAGATTAGAGTTACATAGACAGTTACAAATGTATCTACACCTTTGTAACTGTCTAGGAACTATAAGGTTGTCCTAAAACCAGGTTAATTGTTAACTAAATCTTATTAAATAGAACACTGATGTTTTGATAATATGTATTGATTTAATAGAATTAACCATTATTAGTAGAAGTGCTAGCAATGACTGTCACCATCCTCAGCTGAGGCTGACAAAGATTTCACATTGAATCAAATCCTGTTCCAGGAAGTAATATGTTAATCTAGTTAATACTTACATTTGGACACTAATGTTTTTCTTAAGAGTAAAGCAGATACAGATTTTGTTTGATTTGCATTGTAAGTGCCAACACAATACTGAACTGTCACTGTATAGCTTTAAGGAGAGGCTTTAGATCCATACTGACCACTATATTTGATGTTGTGCATTCTCTACACCCAGATTGTAAGTGCTGACTGTATATAGAACAAAATAGAAATTTTGCCTTGGTTTGATAATTTTATTTAAAAGGAAAGTCTGTAAATGTACACTATTTGACATGAACCATAGCCTGTATACTATGTGTGCCTAACCACTATGTATCTAAATTATATATATATATATGAAATATGGAATAAATAAAAACAAGGAATATATTTTTTTGTTCATTACACTGTCCATGATTGAGAAATTTCAATCCAAACTATACATTTTTCATCACAGAATTAATTTACCAGACTACACGTTTTTTTATATGCAAGACAAGCTAAGGACACACAAAACTACTGATAATACCCTCCTGAAAAATGTTGTTAGTTTGAGGGACAGGAATAATTTTTGCTGTGATTTCACTGCTGAATGAATGCAGAGGACATATTATTCCTCTGAAATGTGTTTCACTGAGCTCTCCTGATGACAGTGAAAATGGCCAGCGTCAGAACTACCGTCCCCGCGGCACCACCAACCAGCGCTCCCAGAATGCTTCTGTCTATGTTCAGTTCCTCGCACCTCTTACCAGTGTAGTAGGTAGTCTGGCTTGATGCACACCTGAAAAAAAGACATTTTTTATTATTATAATACATTATTTCCTGAAGCATTAGTAATTGCTTTAAACTGTACTGTCCAAACAAATACACATGCTAAACTTTTGGTTCTTTTTGGCCACTGAATTAGCCCTGTGTCACCTGGCTAGCAAGACTAACTTGAGCAGTGGGCAGCGATTTGTATATACCAAACACCGTATTCAATTTAGATAAATAGGGTGTATACATTAGAAAATATAGTAAACCCTACTCTGTAACAGAGACACAGATGGGATTTTTGTTGGGAATAAAATAGGTTGGTTCACATGAAATCTTGCTTTGTGAGACTTTAGAGGAATAGTTTGACAATTTGGGAAATGCGATTGTTTGCTTTCTTTTCGAAGACTGGATTAGAAGATCGACACCACTCTCATGTCTGTGCATTAAGTATAATACTAAGATGGTAAGCAATTGGCTTAGCTTAGCATAGCATAGCATAAAGACTTACTGTAAAGCAGGGGGAAACAGCTAGCCAGGCTCAAAAGTTTAAAAATCCACCTACCAGCACCCCTAAAGCTCACAGATTAACATGTTGCATCTCTTGAGTTACATGCTGTAACTAATCTTGATACACAAGTTTATCTTCCACCCAACACTCCCATGCATCAACCTCATGATGATGACAAGACTCCAAGAGTCACTGCTTCTAGCTTTTGTTACTAAGAAATAGCTGATGCATGTAACTACCCATAAAACCAATGCCACTAATTGCCAAAGTCATGCTGAGGAATTGTATTAATTACTGAGCTTTAAATGTGCTGGTAGGCATATTTTTTAACTTTGGAGAGAACCAAGCTAACAGTTTTCCTTTGCTTCCAGTCTTGCTAAACTAAGCTAATTGACTCCTGGCTCAAGCTCCATACTTACACAGAGTGATATTGATCTTCACACTTAACTCTTTAAACACTTGTGGGTGCAAGCCTGATGTAGGTGCTTAGCATTAGTCTAGCATTAGTCTGTAGGGCCGGGTCAGTACTCAATACCTTTAAGATATCGAATGAAATAACTCCAAGTGCCAAGTAGTAACAAAATGTCTCCAGTCAAACGATACCTGCATTTGATCCTTTTTGAAGCCAGATCTAAAAAAAAAAAAGACTCTTTGTAAGGCAGGCTGGACCCGGACCCAGCTCCAGACCAGTGTGTAGAGTGCTGGTGGAGTGTGCCAGTGCGTGGCAGCCCGCCATGCAGATACCCGACCCGACACTCTGGCAGCAAAGTGAGGTCTGGAGGAGAAGTGACTGAGAGAGGAGCAGCAAACAGACTGGGCAGGAAGGACTGCTATAGCCGAGAGATCGGTGTGTTTAACTTCAGCTCACAATCCGCTGCATCAGCATCACCGCTGGCTTTGTTTGTTTGGTTTTTTGCTGTTGGTTTGTATAACAGACTCATCCAGAGCTACACATGGCCTAATACAACCTCTCTGCTCGACTCAAACTGTCAAGTCCGTCAGAATTAAAATTTCCAAATACTCAACACTCTGATAAACAAGGCTAGTCTGTTGTGCTGGCTCTCTAACACTTATCTTGTGTACACATATTAAAGAATACTTTCAAAATGTATTAATGTAAAAACAATTTGCATGGGAAGGATCTAAATTTATATCTTTTGGAATGAGGAGTGGCCAAAATATCCCCAATTCTCAAAAAATTCCAAATTCACACAATTCAAAAAATGTAATGTGTATTTGGTAATGCAAATACACATGTCCTGTATATCCACCTCTGCAAACACAAACACACACCTGCATGAGGCTTTCCCTTCACTCTCCACACACACACCTCCATTAAAACAAGGGTTGGGATGACAGGGGTTGGCTGCACGTGCTTCTCTGTGTTTTGGAGCCTCCAGTCTCATTTCCACCTTGCTGACTGGCTTCTCATCTGTGATGTCATTACTTGGTGCAGCCGGTTTGACAGGCACCTCAGTCTTGATCAGGTGGGTCAAATCTAATGAAACAATAGGGTAATAAAAATGTTAAATAAATAAAAATGTTAGTTAACGCTAACATGGCAAGATTTTAATATGTAAGAGAAAAGGGAGACAGGGAATCTGAAGTGAACTATAACTAACTATATGAACTATATGAAGTGGTGGTAGAATTTGTGCAGAAAATTAGCTATTGTTTGGCAGACTATGTGTATCAGCACAGTACAGCCAGGTAGAAGAGCTGATATTTCTGATTCTTACCATTGAAGTCAGCAGTAATGATAAGGTCATTGTTCTTGAGGAAGCTCCTCCTGTGCAGATGCTTGTGAGAAATGAATGTGCTCCAGCCAAAGTCTTGACCGCGGTAGCACTGGCAGCTGGCATCCCACACTGTTCCTGAAGTAGCTGTTGGTTTGTTCCAGCGGGCACTAGTGTCTGGGGGGGTATAGTAAAGATAAAAACATGTTATTTCTGAATTCCACATATTTATGGTTGGTTTGGTTAGAACAAGCAAAAAATGAGGGTCTTCAAAAATTATGGATTTTCTATATTAATAAATTACATGGACCAGGACACAAGCAAGAGATTTCAAAGGTGAACCACACAAAATGTAGTACCATATGCATGGCACATGATAGGAGGAGAAGAGGGGATACAATTGGAGATACAATGTGATGGTTTTGTTGGTTAGGAAATTGCTGTACAAGATGTTTAAACCTGTTATAATTAATATTTTTATATTAACAATGGATCAAATGACTAAGTGTATGTAAAAGGGGTGGCTCATAATGAAGAACACATATTCTACTGAGCTTCATTGTATAGCGTCTTTCAGCTCAGTGTTTTGGTTTCATGGGCAGCAATTTTACCATTTTTTTTTTACATTCATCAGGTGACACTCCAACTCCAAATGAATGCTAATGTTGCTCCATGTCTGCTTTATGTATTTATAGTCAACTATTTAACTTAACTTTATAAAGTGACAATATGACAGTGTTACTTTTACAGCTTGTTTCTGCTGCCCCCAAGTGGCTGCAAAATCAGTCAATGCAGATTTAACTAATAATGTTTTGATATAAGAAGAAAAGCACATAAAACAAACTACACTATGGTTAGCAATAACATGTTAGCAAGCAGTTGTTAGCTTACAGTTGACTATTTGCACAGCAATAAGCAATATTTGCAATGAAACAGGGTTCTCTGCGAGCAATATACAGCTGAATCAGGTGCTTCTCAGTTTGAGGACAGAAAGCTAACTAAAATAATAAAGTTCTGGGGAATAGAAAAACGTTCACCCTCTCCTTGAGTTGGAAACATTATCAACTCACTGCTGTGCAGAGAGGCATATTGGATTCACACTCTTAACACAGTGGAGCCCTTTGGCTTAAATGAAGAACTGAATTTGTCATGTTTCCTCTATTTTGTTATACTAGATGGATGCAGCACCAGTACTTTCTGTAATTTTGATCTCTGACAACATGAAATGAGGACTGTAAAAATCCAAGATTTCAGTCCTGGTGATTTGGCGATGGTAATGATGGTAATGGTAAGCGCATTTTAAAACATATCCCCAGTGTTTTGCTTGAAATCACAAGTGTTTTGACACCGGAAAGAAATGTTGCTGAATTTTTTAAACTGTAGTTTATGCAGAATTTTTTGCAGAAATCTCTAAACCTGGGTAAATAAAACCCAAACTATCTGAATGACTATACTGTATACTACTAGCTGTAATTTAGCTAAACCATCCCGCAAGTGTCCTAAATGGCAGTAACGTGGGCCTACCTGTGGTGAAGCTTCTTGTTGAAGACATCCTCAGTTTTACATCGGGGTCCTGGTCCATGGCAGCGATGGTTGCCTGCCTGTTTTTGGCTGGCCACTCCATCACTGCATCATTTTCCCCACTGCAGAGGTGCAAGCTCATGCCAACATAGTCTGGGTAGGCACTCTCTTTTCCATTTGGGTAAACACTGATACCAAATGAGTAGCCCTCTGAGTTGTAGAAGCACTTGCTTTTAACTGGACTACCAAGAGGAATGGTGGCGAGAGCGTTGGTGAAGTTGTGGATTTGCCAGACAGCACTGGGGCAAACGGTCTCAGTTAGAGTGATGTCATCGATCAGGATGGCGCCCGAGGACCTGGATGATCCTATGATGCCTTGGAAGAAATAGCGGAACTTCTCTGTCACCTTAAGAGTCACATGGACTATTTTCCAGGCAGCATCTCCATCCCCTGAAAGACAAAAAGTATTATAGCCTGCTCAATACTACAGGGAGTGTTTTATATTAGTCTCACAATCATGCAATAAACTCACCCACTACATGGATAGAAAAACAGTTGCAGTGACAACATTTTAATATGCATTGATTAATAGACAGTGTATTCTATACTGACATATGAATAAAAAAAATACCTGTAATGGTGTGTATCTTCTTCACATTGCGTACAGTCCCTGTCCCATCATCAGTCCTGATCCATATCACCAGTTTGTCCCCAGCTGCTCCGGTCATCTTGTAGAAGAACTGCAGGCACTGCTCGTCTCTCTTGGGGTAGAGGATACGTGACTCCAGTAAGGCACTGCTACCAGCTGCGCCGGAAGATGTGTCAAACTTCATGAAGTAGCCAGAATCTAAAAAGAGAAGCGGCCATTGGTACATATGTTCTTAACTGAGTTATAGTAATGAATTCAGTATTTATCCAAATGGCTAAAAAGCTAAGAAGCATTTTACATGATAGTGTGGTAAGAAAAGAAACTGATCGAGATTTTAGCCAATATTAAACAAGATATTCATTTATGTAAGTCACTCAGATTTAATCTAATTACCTGCTATTCTGTTACATTATATCTGAATAAATTCAACAACAGGGCATTGAGGCTATATGCTGTTATAAGTAAAAATGAATAATTTAGTGTGCATTTTGTTGCTTTTTTAGAGGGAACACTTTGTCACCTCATGGATTAAATATACACTTTAAAATATTTTCTGTACCGTTGGGCATTCAGATTAAGTTATTAATGATGTTTATTTTAAAATGATCAGCTTTTTTTATGTTTGTCTATTAACCTATTCCTGAGACATTATTTTGACAATTACTGTACTGATATGTATTATCATTTTTGGGGACTGTGTAAAATTATTGGGGTGGGGAACCTTATGTTTGAATTTTCAAAATAGCAAGACTCTCCCCAGGCATATTAATTTGATTTGGACCCTCCCCTTGACTTCAACACCCTTTCAACCCGACTTCAAGCTTAAAATGTTAATGAAACAATAATTTTTAATTTGCCCCAATTGTACATAATATATATAGTATATAGTATATAATATAATTTTAGCATTTGCCAAACCTATGGTAAATATAACAAATTGTGCTGAATATGCATTATATTAGACTCCATATGATACATTTAATTTTACTGTAGTTCTTACAATGCAGAATAAAGACTAGGTGACTGTTGGCTATGCAAAAGGCATGTTTTTGTCATAACTATCTTGATGTAAATATTTTTTTTTTTTTTTACAAAAAACTGAGATTACCCTTCCTTCAGCATCACCCTCCCCTTTTTCATCATCAAATAAATACAAATCTAACAGTCTCCATGTGGAGTTGGAGTGTGTGACACTTTTTTGTCACAATTTATTTGATTACAAGGTGTTTTCTTTGAAGATGTAATTGAGATTTATGTTTAGTACAGTATACCTTTGCATATGATGTATGGAATTTGCTCAGTACCTCTGCAGCGTCCTGCCAGGGTGTGATCTGTATCAGCTGGACTGTTTAGTGTCTGGACCCAGTCTGCGTTGTCCTCCTCGTTCTGAATCATTCCACAGATGTTGATCAGCTCAAAGGAGCACTGGTCCAGGAGAGTGTGTGTGTTGGCTGGAACAGGACAGTTATCAACAGTCAACCTACAAAGCTTAAAGCTCTACAGAGAGAGGAGCACGTGCTTGAATTTGATTGAGGAAAAATGGAGGACCTACAAAGTAGTAGTGGGATTTTTATATAAAAATATCTCTAGTGTGACTCTAAAGCACATGTATTGCCTTATAAAGTGGATATGTCTAATGTGCTAGCAAACAATTTTTTTTTTCATTTTGCACATTCAGTAGACACAGAGCAACATTAGCATGAATTTGGGGTTGTCATTATCATATAATTCAGCTGCTAAATTCACGTTCACCAGCTAGTTGCTAACTTTGTCTGTCTGCCATTTGGTGCTGGGCATGGAGTAGCTAGTAGGTTTATTAGAGTTTGTTTGCTAGCTGGAAATGAGGTTGAGTTGCAGGCCTGAAAACCAAAATAATAATCCAGAATAGACAAAAAAAAAATCAGTAAAGCTGAGGGTACACAGCTAGGTGATAATTCTCTGTGGGTTTGTCACTATAAGCGACACCTTTCACATTATATATATATATATATATATATATATATATATATATATATATATATATATATATATATATATATATCCATTATTGGTCTAAAAGTGCAGCTTCAAGATGAGAAAATCTATGTATTTCAGGTCTAGTGTGCCAGCAGGCAGGCGCGAAAGGAGACACTCACCACAGTCATACATGCGATTAAGCCTGGTGATATCTACAGCACTGAAGTCCAGCCGCTGGCCAATGACCTCATTAAAATACGGTATGGTGGTGGTGATTGTGGGGATGCTGTCGTTCTTGTTGAAGGACAGAGGTCGGTAGTGCATGATGGACTCATAATCATATGGTGTGTTCAGATCAGTGATAAAGTCATCCTCATACTTGTTGAAATTGTGCTCCATCCCTGTGAGGAGAGAGTAACATTGTCATGTTTATCAACTCCTTCAAAACAGATCAACCACACAACATATGTATATGTAGAAATTATAAACCCTATAGCTATAAAAACTATATTGTAGTTTTTGGAAACTAACTTAGCAATGCATGACAGATTAAAAGACACAGTCTGAACCCAAAGCAGACAGCCTGCAACCAACTATGATCACATTGCAAATAAAACCAGGGTTGTAGCTACCATTGAGGGCATCAAGGTCATGGCCTGTGTAATATAAAACTGTGGGAAGTTTAATGACATATAGAGGAGTTTACATTCTATGATTTCACCCAGAGTAAGCAATTTTTATGCGAACACACTAAACTAAGATGGCGAATATGGTCAACATTATACCTGTTAAATATCAGCATATTAGCATTGTCATTTTAAGCATGGTAGCATGCTGACATTAGCATTTAGCTCAAAGCACCATTGGGCCTAAGTACAGCCTCACAGAGCTGCTAGCATGCTCTCATGGTTTTGGGTTTGTGTTTAGATATTTCTGTCTTGTAATTTCTGGTTTGTAATTTTGTAATACTCACCTCTCCTCATGTGTTTTGTACTTTACTTCCTGTCTTTGTGTAATTTCCCGCCTGTTTTCTGTGTCACCTGTGTTTCATTAGTTAATGTGTATTTAGTCTGTTTCAGTCAGGTCGTCTGCATTTGATCCCCAGTCCTGTGTCTGTTCCTCATGTTCCTGCCTTCTCTTTATACCTTGAATACTTTGTGGATTATTCTTTATTGGATTTCTTTAGTGGGATTTATGTCTTTATTTTTTTCCCTGGACTCTTCAGCTGCCCTTAAGGTTAGTTCTTAGTTGTTTGGTGTTGTCTCCTCAAGTTATAGAGCCATCTTTTATTTGTCTTACCAGCCCCCGTGTTCTCCCTGTTATTTTGGTATTATACAGTGTTTCTTGGATTTTGCCTGCTTCATAGACTTTTTGGATTTTTGCTTGCTCTATCTATCAGATTTGTCTGCAATTCTTGGACTGCCTTCACTGGTTTTGTTCTCTGCCTGCTTCATCACTACACTGTAAGCCTTTGTTGATTCAAGTTCATTAAATATTCATTGGAATTTAATCTGCTCAGCCTGTCTGCATTTGGGTCTTTTCCCTGTTGCCCGACATTCCAACTGTAACACATGCTTATGGACCTTTTAGTCTTGTTTAAAATAAATGCCTTAAAATTAAGCTCTTCAACATATACAGAAACTATAATTGAATATTTAAGGCAACTGGGCAGATCAAAATAACGGTGACCCACCTTCTTCAATCTGGTCCCACCAGATTTTGACATAGTCGTCTCTATCTGAGCGAGACTGTTCATGGTAAAAGCCCAGTGCGTGGAGGAGCTCATGCTGCACAATAGCTTTAGTGTCACACCTGGCCCCAATGGACACATTCTGGCCCTTTCTATCATCTCCAACATATGACCAGCATCTAAATTGATAAGATGGAAAATGCAAATGACGATACAATCAACCTACGATGCTGTTACTGAGCTTATAAATTGCATTTCATCATATCAGCATTTCCTAATCTTTTGTTCTAAATGCCTTGAGTATGATGACTGGACAGCATGGCCCATAAAGTTGTGCAACAGCCGATCATTCCTGAGTCAGCGTGCCATACTGCAGCTCACCCAGAAAGCTTAGTGAAGGAGATGTAGCTGGTCTCGCTCTCATAAGGCTTGAAGTCCACACAGGATCTCAAACGGTATTCCTCAAATGCCTGGAGGATCACACCTTTAGCGTTCAGTTCTAGAACAATGGAAGTTAATTAATTGTTTTACCTATTAATCAAATTATTTGCTGGTAGAAATGTATTATTTTGTGCACAGTGTACCTAAAGAATCAGTTAAGATATAGGGGATGGGAAACTTCCATCTTCTTGTTTGATCAAGGATTGCATTTCTGCTGGGCTGCAAGACACATTGAAAGTGCTGAGAAAATGCTTTTAAGTTCTTGACAAACAAAATCTCTACAGACTGTCTGTATACTTACATTACCAGCAATGTCTCCCTCAAACAGGTGGTTTAACCCTAAAAATATGAAATACATGTTCAGTATACACAAATATGACAAAGCATACAATCACAGTGCATGTATCAACAGTAGACAGAGCTTAAAAAGTATACCTCTATTGATCTCAAGTATGTCGTCTGTCAGTTCCCCAGCATCTGCATTATCACCTGGAAGATACATTTATTGTTAGAGCAAACAAGCTTGTTTTATGTACATATGATCAGTGAAGTTAATAGGAACTGACCGGTACGTGTCGGAACAGCTTGCACCTAGCACACAGAAAGAGACGTCTCAATTTAGAGAATTGTTTTATTTTTTATTACTATCTATTTCTGTTTCTCTGTGCAATTCAATTTCAAATACTTTAAAAAATCCCTACCGTCAAAACCACAAAGACTCCAATCAGCGCAGCAATCCTCCTAAAACTGTTTCCAGCACCCATGTCGTTATCCGGACAGGAACGTTTTTTCTCTGATGCCAGTGTAAACATGCCCATAAAGACAGCAGCTGGAGGGGAACTTTGATCAGGATTATAGTGTTTAATGAGTAACAGGCATTTCACACATGTCCTCACTGCCTCTTATACGACTGACATGTTGTCAGGTGTTCTGGCATGTACAGGTGATGATAGCATTGAACTGACGACCCTGTACAGAGGCAACGGAATCAACAGATTGATATGAACTGATATTAAGTCCAATAAAACAGGCAATTATGATGTTTATGGGCTTGACCTCTCTGTGGCTGGGGACAGTTGTCTTTTAGCAAGTCATGCAGGCTAGTCCATCAGAAAGCAATCTTGCAATGCAGAACAGGAGGGGCTGCCTATTTGTGTCAAAACCATATTCTTTGGGTTAAGGGAAGAAACTGCTTGTGCAGTTCATTCAATCCTCCTGTAGTGATGTGAGATTTATTAGCGATGATGCCTTCAAGGTGTGCATTAAGTACTTGGCTAGAGAGTAAAGATATAAATGAGGAGCAGAACACAGGACAGTAAATAAAGTGCTGATACTTAAATCTGTCGTGCGATAACGTGTCTAGTACCTGATATCCTTATCTTATAATTACTTCATGTATAAAATGTCAACGCACTGATTTAGTTGATATTAAAGGAACACTTGAGCAATTCATTATTGTACTTCCATAAAGTTAAGGGACTTACAAGAGACAGATCTAAAAAATACAATGGTCAAAACTGAAGCAGCAGAGGTCAAGCTAGCCTGATAATCTGACTTTTCCATTTCCATTTTGTTACGCTTCATTCATTTAGCCTGATATTAGGTTCCTGTTAGCTGATTTCTTGTTGGGAGGGGGGTTATTTTGTTTTGCCCTGATTGATCAATTGCTTTCTACAATATTCTACATTCTACAATACTCACTACACCATGACTTATTTGAATCTTTGTACGAGTGGGCTGTGAGTCAGAGGTTTGGAACCAGGCTAGGGTCAAGCTTCAAAACAGATGGTGTCTATATATTTTCCGTAATACAACCAATAGCCTCTTTTTGTTAGACCCTGACAACATCATAAGGGTAATTTTCTTAGAGTGGACAAAGCTCCTCCAAAGTCACAGAAGACATTATACAACTGTTTTTACAGGCTGGCTGACGAGTAAACTGATTTCAATATGTTAAATTGGTGGTGTTCCCCTTTAAGAGTAATAATCAATCAGGGATAAAACATCTTATCTAAAACATGTTGAATATTGTTGTATTATATTCACTTATGGCATCCTTTTATAACAAATACCAAATGTAAATACTAGTTTTTCGATTTGAAACTTAAAGTATACATTCCTCTAATTACATGGTCTCTTATGGTCACTCACATGGCAGCGATTTTTTCATCACAAAACGAAAGAAACATACTACAGGTGTGTTCTTTAATAGTTTCATTTAATAGATTTTATTAAGACAATAGTTCAGTGAGCAAGAACTTTGTTGTTCAAAATGATGACGCTCTTCAAAAGCTTGTTATGCATATACAGTATTTCGACTTCTATATGTAGATTGTATAACAAATATAACGTTTTGTAAATTATGTGTATAATTCGGATGTCACAGCAGTAATCTTCCATCCTTCCTTCATCTTCACAGGTTGATCTTCTCATTCCAGCTGCATATGTTGCATCTGATTATTTCAAATGAAAAAAACACATCATTTCACATGATCATGCGCATGTACAAGTGTAATGTAATCTTTAAAATAGATGTCTTACCTCCACTTAATCATGATATATAATCATGTGTGACATTACTCCTTTGGCTTAATGGGAACTTCTGTTTTGATCAGTGATGTTATATCTGTGGACAAAGAAATAATTACTTGTCATGTGTGCATCCTGGCATGCAACCCACACAAATATTGAACATAGACCACTAACCCTCAAAGTCGATTAAGATGATAAGGTCGTCGTTCTTAAGATAATTACGCCGCCTGAGGTCAAAGTGCTTGATGAAGTTCATCCAGCCCCATGATTCACTTCTGTAGCAACCACAGGAATTGTCATACTTCCCCACCTTAGAGGGATTGTCCCAAAAGAACTTTCCATCTGATGCTAGAGGACACAAAAAGACAGAGCCATGTGAGGCGTGATCCCACTATTTTAATGATACTGCAGTCATCGAAGAACAACCTGTGACTTCATATTGGTGAAAGCTGGAATGTGTGATGGTTGAGTGTTTTAGGATGGGAATGTTGGTCGGTCAGTCCATCACTTTGAAATGAAATATCAGATGGATTGTCATAAAATTTTGTAGGGAATTTCATGTTCGACAGAGGATGAATCCTAATGACTTTGGTGATCCCCTGAATTTTCCATTAACCTCATCATGCGGTTGACATATATGGTTTTGGATAAAATGCTTAAACTACTTCAGAAATTCATGCCCCCTTCGGGATAAATTGTAATAACTTTGGTGATCCATTTTAATGTAGCGTCATCATTAGGTCAAAAGTTTGTCCAATACTGTAGTCCATGACCAAATACCTGAAAACTGACTTACCCATCAGCCTCAGCTATCCTTTGTCTTTTAACACTATCCCAGCCACGACTTGTGTGTCAGGTAACGTTAAATGACTTGCCCATGGACATTCAGCTTACTCTCTAGTTTGCCAAGTTATGCTGTTATTGTGATGTTAGATATAGTAGCAGGAGAGTTGTGAGGATCGCTGTCTGGAGCTGGTTTGCTGGCTCTGGGAAACCGCCTCTTCCTCTTTGCATGTTAGCTTCGCAGCAGCAACTGTAGCAACAGTTTGCTAACCAACAACCTAGCTAACGTTAGTTACATTACTTGCTGTGTCGTTGTTCGCGCTATATCATGGTATTTGATTTCTCCAGAATTGCACACCCCACCTTTAATCCCTCTGTGGACAACAGATAAGGAGCACTTACTCTTCATCATATCAGTCGTGAGGCTGCGAGCGGTGGACATCCTCAGCTTAATGTCAGGGTCTTGGTCCATCACCACCAAGGTGGCCTGTCTGTTTACCGCTGGCCACTGCATCACCATATCATTGTCCCCGCTGGCCAGGTGGAAGTACAGCCCAGTGTAGTTCCCTGTGTAATCAGTGTAACGCGACAAAGGCATGATGCGAACACCGTAACCGTAGCCTTCAGGGCTGTAGAAACGAGGGCTGTCAATAACTGTGTTGATGTCAGATGTTTCCATGATCTTGGAGAAGTTCATGATCCTCCACACGGCATTGGGGCAACGTGTCTCAGACAGGCTGATGTCGTCGATGTAGATGCTACCGGCGGATGCAGAGGAATCACCATGCACGGCTTGGAAAGCATAGCGGAATTTCACCCCTACCTCCATTGGGACATGGGCGATCTTCCATGTGTGGTCAGAATCCGCTGTGTAACAGGGAAAGAAACAAGATGTCAGGTCTCACTATGTGTGGCAGTATTATTTGTATGTTAAGCAGTGGGATAGTAAAGTAGTGAGGTTTTGCTTAACATTAGCCTTTAGCCTTCAGGTTACAGTATTTACTGTAAAGGAATAGTTAGACATTTTGGGAAAGAGTTAGATGAAATGATACCATTCTCATATCTAGCCATTAAGTATGAATCTAGAGCCAGCAAGGTGATTAGCTTAGCTTAGCATAGCCAGGCTAGTTTTCCCCCCCTGCTTCCAGTCTTTATGCAAAGATAAGCTAATCACCTGCTGGCTGTAGCTTCATATTTAGCATACAGACATAAGAGTGGTATCAATCTTCTCATCTAATTCTTGACAAGAAAGCAAATGAGCATATTTCCCAAAATGTCGAACTATTTACAAACATTTTACTACTGACTGTGTGTGAATTAAGTTATTAACTGTCTAGACAGTTAGTCACTGTCTAACTTGTATGTTTTATGATGTCTTAAAATAACTTGATTTGAATATCATTTTTAAACTAGCGCAGCTAAACAAATGTTCAAATGAATATTTGCATTGATGCAAAGCTGTGTATTTAGGCTCCAGGTAGCTGCTGTGAAATATGTATCCTCCATAAACATGTCCACTTCATAAATACCATGAAAAGTGTGTATTTTCTTCATTCTACGAACGGTGCCTGTGCCATCATCCATCTTGACCCAGATCACCAGCCTGTCCTTGGAGCTTCCGGTCATCTTGTAGAAAAACTGCAGACACTGAAACTTCCTCTTGGGATAGAGGGTTCTAGATTCCAGCAGAGCAGACTCCTGAGGCTTCCCAGTTATGGTACTGAACTGCATGAAGTACCCAGCATCTAGAGAGTCAGACAAAATAAGACAAGCTATAACAGCATACAACTTATTATTTGCTAATTTTTCATGCTGTCTGAACTGAGAATAATCAGTAGTTAGGATTTTAATATTCAACTCTAACCTCTGCATTTTCCCAGGAGTGTGTGATCCTCTGCACCCACACTGCTCTTGGTATGGACCCAGTCAGCATCATCAGAGGAGGCCTGGATCATCCCGCAGATGCTGGCGTACTCAAAGGCACACTGGTCCAGCAGGGTGAGAGGACCAGCTGGGGAAGGAGGGGTGTTACGATTTGGAGAGTCATTTAAAGGTTTTGGCCCATTTTGTGCTTAGCAGACTTCCTAAAGACTCAAATAATAATAATATTGCAGAAAAACAGATAAAAATATCAACATAGGAAATTGTCTCTTGCAACATATACATACAGCAGTTGTACATCCGGTTCAGCCTGAGGATGTCCATCTTGCTGAAGTCGAGGTACTGGCCAATGATGTTGTAGAACTCTGGGATTTTAGTGGTGATAGTGGGGACGGATTCGTTCTTATTGAAGGAGAAGGGCCTGTAATGCATGATGGACTCATAGTCGTACGCCGTGTTTTGATCGGTGATATAGTCGTCGTTATATTTGTTGAAGTTGTGTTCAAGTCCTGTGGGAAATTTCATGTTCGTTTAGTCACTCCTACCACACAAATTGCCAAAATAAGGGTTAAAGACATGATGTAGGTTATCGTTTCTGGGTTTAAAATATCTAACTAGGTAACATTACATTTTATGGCATTACTCCCAATAGTAAAATATAGTTTTTACAGAATATGAATGACAAAAGAAAGAAAATAATGGACCTCGACATACCAGGTGTAACCTCATTCAGCCAGATGTCAACATAGTCATCTCTGTCTGTGCGGGACTGTTCATGGTAAAATCCCAGAGCGTGGAGTAGCTCATGTTCAATCACCGCCTTGTGGTCACAGCCTGACCCCAAAGACAGAATCTGACCATTCTGCTGGTCACCAACGCTGGAGAAACACCTATGACAGTAGAAGCAGTCGATTATAGTTGTGATCCAAAATATATAAATATAGAATTTGAAGGGACACTCCAGTGATTTAGCATTGCACTTCTGTTTAAGTGTGAATGGTTAAAATCAAAGCAGAAGATGCCGAGTTATTCTGACTTTTCGTCCCAATTATTGGTCAAGCTCAATAAAGGCCTGGATCGTATATTTCCCATAATGCAACCCATAGCATTGTTTCATTAGATACTCCTTGCCAGGTAAACGCCCACGTCTCTCTATGTCCCAAGTCTTCTTCTTCTTCAAGCCCAAACTAGATAATAGTTATCAGAGATAACCCTGATGACATAACCAGGGGTTATTTTCTCAGACTTGTCAAAGCTCCTCCAGAGCCACAGAGGATGTTACCCAACTGTTTTCAAGTAGTACTGAATAGTACTTCTCATAAGGAGTAAACTGATCTTAATGTGTAAAACTAGTAGATTGCCCCTTTAAGGGTGCATAAGGTCTAAAGGAAAAGAAAAGAAAAAAAGGCCCAACTCTCAGAGTTGATATAGTGTAAGTGTTAATCCCAACTAAGTTTTATTTTAGAGTTGTGTTGTTGGTTATATTGAAACCATTTACTGTCAGTGAGACTATGTAACTTTTGAGTGAACAAATATCATATTCTTCCTCTTATTAATAAGCCATAAAACACATTGTTTAATTCAGTATACTCAGGTGTTTTGCTGCTACAGCTTTACTTGGTCTTGTATGACCAGTAGCTTATTGTGGCCAATGTTAGCTAATGTTAGCAAACATTAGGTAAATATTGCTGTATCACAGATATTAGAGTCAGTCTGCTGACGTTATAACTTTTCTCCATTTGTAATACTGTTACAGTAGCTTAGCATTTTAGCTAAATGCTACATTATCCCATAACTGTCAGCTGTAGCTACAGTGACCACTGTACAGCAGAAGTTACATAGTCTCACTTTTTTGGATATTTTTGCTCTGAGGACTGTAGCCACTATTTTCAGTTCTGGCTTTGGCAAATTTATGCACACTGGGAACTTGAATCCATGATTAAAGCTGATTTCAATGGACAGAGACCTATTCTGCAGCAGCTATCAACAGTAGATTTTGCAAACACAGTAAACACAAGTAAGACAGCTAGAGCAATACCCTCCTCTCTTTTCGAACTTGATGAATGTCTTCTCTCCTTCATAAGGCTTGAAGTCAATACAAGACTTCAGCCGATACATTTCAAAAGCCTGGTGGACGCAGCCCTTGGCATTCAGATCTGAGGAGTGAAAGAAACAGTCACAAAAGAGGAGAGAATATTTTTTCATCCAGATGATTTGAAGAGTCTTTAGGGATTCTGGAAATACCCTCAGAACATCGCCAGGTATTTATTTTACTGAAAATCAGGTGCTTACCTCTGTGACTCGAATGGAATTATAATACATGTGAGACACAAACTGGGGCTAACTCTGGGTCATACATATCACAGTGAGTATTTACTGTCAATACGGTGTTCAGAGTGTACTGAATATTAAAAAGAATCTCACCCAAATCATCACTCAGAATGTAAGGGATTGGAAATTTCCATCTGTATCCTTTGTCAATCAGGGCATTCCTTCCTTCCTGTAGCATAAAAGAGGAGTTTAAAGTACTTAAATAAACTGTGACCATAAACCTAATGAAGATTAATAAAACACACAATAAAATGCAACTCTTAAATAAATATTGCACTGTAGTTACTCAAGAGGACCAACAGTCCCAACAGCCAGACTTGATTGCATACGGCAACAGAACAAAGCTGCCAAAAACGATACAATTTTCTCAAAAGTAAGAAAATATCCCTTACAACTTACGGGAATTAAAATGTCCCCTTCAAACAGGTTGGCATCTGAACCTGCAGGACAGGCACAAACAACAAATTATATTTCAATCAGCAATAAACGCACAGTTTTTCTCAACGTTTTACATATTATTCCAGTAAATACAGGAACGCCGCATTGATGTGTAGGTTATGAAGCAATGAACAACTGAAATGTTGTAGCTTACCCAGGTTTAGGATGGGGTTCTCATCCTCACCATTCTCATACACCTCTGTAACACAAATACAGACATGGCTCAGAGTCTTTTCACAGTCTTTCAACTGTTATTCATTTTAAGAAAGAAATCATTTTTTGACATACCATGTACCCCAAGGGAAACAGGTATCTGAATAAAACAAAACAAGTGTAAGTCATTACGCAGTTAATGGCCATATCACATCATGCGTACTAAATAATTAATTAATAAATACTTACAGTATATGAAGCAGCTAGAGCCACGAGTCCAAACAATAACAGCACTCTCTCCATCACCATGCTGAGTGTCACCAAGTAAATGCTGCTGCTTTGGTTTAAATGTGCACATTGACAAGATATGACCTTTAGCCCTTGATGAAGTTTATGTCAGGTATAATGAGTAACTGAAGGACTTTGACTCAATGGTGTTACTGTTTGGTGAGCATGTGCATAAGGCTGCAGTGGCATGCACTTTTTTTTTACACTACCTGTGTACCTGTTATCTGGCTTATTATCTGGTTTTGTTCAAACATCACATAGCACTCCCGAATTCATAAATTTCCTCCTAGCTTATTGATTGTGTGTTATGTAGGCTGAAGGTTCACTTGTGTCAAATTCTGAAACAGGAATGTGAAACAGAATATGACACAAGACCTGGCTCTGGCCTTTTTTATATGGAGTTTGCAAGCCCTCCCCTGTTGGCTTCAGTTTTCTCCAGAAGTTTTAATTTCCCAAATATTTGAAAGAGATGCAGATATTGGAGACTCTCACACATTTAAAAGTGATTGCTGGACAATAAAACTGCTGATTCTAATATGTCTTTTGTTATGATTCCAGTGAAGGTGAAGGAGTTAGTCACTTGTGTTTTTTCAATTATCTCATTCAACCACTAGATGGCCACAAATACCCAGGCCACTACTATTCACATAGCAGTAACTTGAGACTTGATGTTAAGGTACTATGACTGAACACAGATTCATACACATGCAGAAGGGTAAGACTGACCCCAAGAGTAGACCAGCAGTTGGTTTTATGGTTGCGGATTAATATTTTTACAGGAAGGAATATTTTACTCTACAGTTCCAGCAGTTTTGTCGCTATGACTATGTTTGCACAACACAAATATCCTAATATGGCATACAGGATATGTACAGTATGTGTCAAATCACGAGTACCTTTTCTAAAGCGGTTTTTAGTATTAGGATACAAAACTGAAAAAAGCAAATCTCCCAATCTCACTCAAGCGGAATATATTATGGTTATTTAAATTATGATGTTTTAGATTCTCCAAAAATAACCCTGTCAAGAGCTTTGGTTAACATTAAGTAACGTTATCGTAGAAAAGGTTTCAGTCGTAGTCATCTGGACACTGTTTTCAGAATCAAGACGTTTCGGCTCCCATCCGGAAGTCATTCTCAATTGTGAAAAATGGACCGGGAATTAAGTAACGTTAACGTACAAATTACCGTGACTGCTGCTATAAGAATGACCGTTTTAAAAGTGTTTAGCTTGTAAACAAAATGTGGCTTAAGTTAGTTCAACAAGAAATTAATTATAGCTAAGTTAACCTAACGTTACCTATTCACAAACCTAACGTTACTCAAATGTCACCGGACAAATGTCTTGTGCTTGATTAGGGATGAAAGATTGGGTATTGGTAAATGGACTGTACTTGTATAGCGCCTTTCTAGTCTTCCGACTACTCAAAGCGCTTAAATGCAGACGACACAGACGTGCTATCCACAACTTCTAAAATTTTAGTCGTAGCTAACGTTAGCTTTTCTTATTAGCACATTAACATGGCTTACTAGCACGTTAGCTAACGTTAGAAAGCTACACCAAGTTTAGCTGAATATGTGAAGGTCACAAAATAATAATGATTGTCAGGAGAAACCTTTCTGATGGAGATATTTATATCAACATCATGTCTTATTCGCTGCGTTGTAGACGAGGTGGCCGAGTGGTTAAGGCGATGGACTGCTAATCCATTGTGCTCTGCACGCGTGGGTTCGAATCCCATCCTCGTCGGAGTTTTTTAACGCTTCTGTTTTTCAGCAATCAACCATTTCCTATAAAAACAGTGCAATAGGCTGATTGTTTTCGTGGTTGTGTATATTTTATCGTCCCCTTTCGCTGTATGCAAACAGCAGCATAGCGTTTCTCTGGCAGACCAGATGTTTATGCGTTCACGACAGGGTACTCGATTTATTTGGTTATCACATAAACAAAATTGCAATCTTGCACCATCCTTTACAGCATTAGCCACAGACTGAAATCTTTAAGTTTGTTGGTGTGATTTTTTTCTTCACATAGTTTTGTTGTAACATTACCATACTACAAACAGCACCACCATACTTTAAGCAAGCATTATTGCAATATTTTTTACAAAGTGCACTTTCATTTTCATTGCCCTCATTGCTTTCTTCTTTTAGTTTTATTCCAAGTAATCCTCATCTACTTGATAGCCTCTGTTGTGATATCCTTCAGAATTTCTGTCCTTATGTTTCTCATCACAGCTCTTCCGGGAATCAGTAGGGCATCTTACACCTCCTGTAGCTCCATAATGACTCCCATTTCTTTCGGGAGAGAGGTGGATGGTCTCTGCCTGTCCTTTCATGAGGTCGTTTGTGGTTTGGCTGTTTGTTTTCTGTGAGTGAGATAGAGGAAATGCAGAGAGTGAAATACAAGAAAATAAACATGCAGCCAGTGTACTATTAACAGACTGGGCAATGTCATCCCATTTCCTGTCGTGACAAATCCCACTATTATTGAAGTCCCTAAGATGAAACAGTATAGTTTACTGTATGCTTGTTTAGTTGCTCTTGAATTTTACATTACCTTGTGGTCACGATGATGTTGATCTATGGCATACTGGTATTTGGCTGCATTCAGTCCTAGTGCACCAGCTAGTCTCTCTCCAAGGAAATCGCAAGCTAAATTTGGAAACAATGACATAGTAACTCAGTGAGACTTTCTTCAAAGCTAAAATTAGGCTACTGTTTTTTTTAGCATGCTTTGGATGTATTTAATTGTCACATTACATACTCAGCAGTGAAATCCTTCCAACTAGAATGGCCACATTCTTGAATGAGAACCTAGTCTGAGAAGGAAGAAACAGAAAACAGATCATATGACTGCTACGTGATGACATCTAACATGAAATGTCTCCCTTAAACAGTGTCCCACCTTCTCTGCAGGTTCTCTGAAGGGAGGTCTGTTTGATGACGGTTCCTCGTCCTCCTCACTGTCTTCTTCTTCCAGAGTTTCACCACTGGAGAAGTGGATTATTCTCCTCTGTTTGGACACGGCAGGATTCCCAAACTCTGTTTCATGGATGTCTAGTGATGTCTGACAGATTGGACAGTTCTATACATAAAGTTTTTGTTTGTATTCTCTTTGACACATTGTCTTTATGGCACATTATCTGTGTCCAGCATGTTGTCATTTATTCGGCTTTTTTATATACAGACTGCATCCAGCTCCAGAGTGAAGATTTACCAATGGCTAGTTACAAACAGCTGTTGAAAGTTAACTTACACCTTTGCTAGAGTGTTACTGAACACAACCTAAGCTAACATGTCGGTTTGTCTTGCTTCATTATTACACTTACTTCCTCTTCACTGTTGTTCATTCTTCAAGTCTTTCTTTATGGCTCCAATACAACACCGTTGATTCTTTCTCATGCCACAGCTCTACTGTATGTCCATCCACACTGACTCTATGCTATGCTATGTGGAGAAAAACAACTACAGGATACAGGATCAGACTTGAAACCTGAGACGCCAAATACAGCAGAGCAAACCTTATCACAGGCAAGTAGTTAAAGAGCTGTCACTATAATGCAATCAGTTTCATTCTTGGGCTTGAGGGGCTGGGCTTGGGGCTGGGCGTGTGTAAAATGTCAAGGTTTATTGCCAACTTTAGCCACCTAAACCTTATATTTGTAGGTGGCCCAAAAGTCAGGTAAAACATTGTTTGATATCACATCTACATATTGTACATCTGTTTGTTGCAGCACTTCACTTCATACTAAAGTGAAATATTCTAATCCAGGAGACCACTGGGTTCTGTTGAGACAGGCCTAGAAAGATCTTGGGGGGGATGTATAAAATCCTCTGAAAAACATTTTGCTTTGTGAAGTTTAATTGGCCGCAACATTCAAAAGTAGCAGTTTGATTGACATAGAACATATACACATGAATACATGTATCATTTCCTTTATAATAAAAGTGTAGTGATTTTTGTATACTAACTGCTAAATGTGTATTATGAGGAGCAGTATGTAGTACATACTGTATAGATTTATTATGTAGTATGGGACATGCAGCATGTCTTTGAAACGCAGGCTTTTTGTCTCCAAGATCAAGCCGAGATAACCCTGATTACATCACCAGGGTTATTTTCTTAGGCTTGACAAAGCTCCTCCAGAGCCACAGAAGACATTATACAACTGTTATTGTCACAGGCTAAGTAGTACTAACCATGACCAGTAAATCTGAACTTTGTGTAAAATTGGTGGAGTTAACATATTAATAGGTAGGGTGATGTTTATTGTATCTTAAAAATATTTAATAATCGTGTTGACATATATAAGTACAAGTCATGGAAGAAAGGAGTTTTATGGATGATTTAATAGCATTTGAAATACATTTTACATGAACACCATTAGAGGAGGAATAATGAGCTACAGGAGAGTACACTGTAATGCTGATCTGGCACGCCCTTTTAACAGTTGCCTTAAAAAGGATTGAGGACTAGCATTGGTCTGATTTCTGCAATGTAGAATTCGCTGTTCCAGATATAATGAACAATGATTAAACGCCTTGACCATTATAATTCCATTAGATCCCCACTGAAATCCCTGCACAACTAAATATAAAATGCAAAGGTGTTACAATGTGCTATAATGAAATTATGTGATAAAGTTAGCTTGTCTCCTTTTCACTGCTGTTGTAGTCTAGTTCAGGTAAGCTAATATACATGTAGGGGCATAAATTAGTACATGTGAGAAGTATATTACAGTTTATACAAGTTTCCAGCAATTGCTAGTTATGCTTTAACCGACATGACTTTATTTTCAAAGTGGGAGAGCGGCAAATTCTGTGAAAAAGCTGGAGCAGCTCTTCAGCAGCACATCAAAGAATTTTAGGCCAGATGTTCACGTTCCCTCCTACCCCGGGAATCTGATAATGCTCATGCCCTGATCTTTGTCTTTAAGGAAGGGGATACCACTCAATAAATGTACAGTACATACATTGTGTCAACTATTGACAACAGCACTCTTTCAGCAACAGAACAGTTTACAAGAGTAAGCTTTTTACTGTATGTATCAGTGTATCTGGTGTATCCACTGAAACATGAAGATCAACATCACCAAAAACATATGATTGGAGTTACATAGAATTGTATGCTGCCATACAGTGTTTTAGAGTGTTTTAAGTTCCCAACTAAAATATCATGACACAACAACATAACAATAGAAATAAATTAAGACCTACTATTATAAAGGGATATATCACAGAATCCCGAAGCATGTTAAAGAATGATTCAGCCTCGTCTAGTAATAAAATGTTCTTAAATGAATAGTAGAGGTAAAAAAAACAAACTGCTATGTCATGTCATGTACAAAAAGAACTACAATACATACATACATCATGTGATCTAAATCAAATATTGATTGTAAACTGCTACAGCTAAAACAAACCAATTGCACCAGGTATAACACATGCAGTCTTGTTCATTTTGTCTGTCCATTGTTGATTTACATTTAAATTCTGTGAATTATCATAAGTGTGTTTGAACAAATTTCTGAACATCTCAGCTTGTAATGCATTCAAATCTTCTAAAACTATTGTAGAATACAGACTGATTGTGGAAATGCAATTTCCCTGCATTGACTCATTCTGGATGGTTGCATCATATTCCATGTAGTAAATATTCAAAATATTATGTTGTTTTATCATTTCAGTTGCTACTACTTTCTTAGCATGTTTCAGGCCATGTTACAGGCCAGAGAACTACAGTGCCAAGAAGGTTAGACACCAGACACTTCTGTAAGGGGCCACAGTGAACAGGTTTACATTGCAGCCAAAGGCACCATTAACAACTTCTTCACCAACAAGGCTTATTTATAATCGTTCCACTTGAAATTACCTCATGTAAAGACCTAATTAAAAGTAATCCTTTCAGCTGACATGTAATAATAACAACAATAACCTGACAGAACTTTCCATCTTTTAAAATGTTTTCTTTATGAGAAGCTATGAGCTGTTCAGAGGATGTGACTGGCTCTGGTTTAGATGCAAGGATAATGGTTGTCATACCCAAATACAATACACATGTTTCAGCATAAATGTAAAACACCATGGATTAATATTACAAAAAAAATTACATTTTTTCTTATGGAGGTTTACATGAAAAGAAATATGGATGCCATCATCGCAATAGATGGTACTGAAGCACAAGGCTGAAAATGGAATCTGTGGAAAGTTTAGGAGACGACACAGCCTGTGTCCTTCTGAGGCTTCAAATCTGGCTCCTTCACTGGTTTCACCTCCTCCTCCTTGGGTTTGGCCTGGAGTAAAAGCAACAAAAACACAAATATGAAACGACTATAGTATATAATAGTTTACATCTGTTTCTGAAGCTGAGTTTTCTTCGGAATAAAGATTTCATTAGGTCATCCGGCCTTTGTTAAAATAAACTTTGAGGAAAGCCGCAGTACCTTGTCATTTTTGGCTCCCTTGGTCAGGTCAAAGGTGGCATAGACTTCAGCAGTGCACTGCTGAGTGAGGGGCGGCAGCTCGAAGGGGACTGGCTCAGCCAGGCCGTAACTTGCCTTCAACTCCAGCTGGGGTGCCTCAGCTGGGACCTTGTGGAAGTATCTGAGGAAATATGTCCAAAATTACAATTTAAGAGGGGAAGGAAAAATTCATTGTTTAAGAGTAGATGTTTAGGTTTTGATAATGTCGATCTCTGCCACTTAGTGTAATATCACAGAGAGTTTAGTGTTGCACCTAGATCTGTTTAGCAACCAAATACGTTACAATTGGGAAAGATAAAGTATGTATAGGTAACTAAAAAGTGTGCACACGACTGAGAAAATTATTATTAAAGTCATAGAACACTTAATGTGCAGGATGAACAAGGGCTCGGTTTGAAACCTCTGTTCGCACTTTATTTTCTATACAACTCATTGGTGTGCAAACTTTTCAGATGCCTATATGTATCTTTGTTTCTCAATGACAACTTTACTGTACTGTATGTTCTCTTTCCTCCTGCTCTCTCCTTGCCACTGTTGCCAAGTGCTTGCTCATGGTGGGCATTGTTGGGTCTTGTTGGGTATTACAAAGAGTACGGACTAGACCTGCTCTATATGAAAAGTGCATTGAGATAACTTCTGTTATGAATTGGCGCTATATAAATTATTTTTAAAGTAAAACTGAATGGAATGATGAATTACATTTGATGACAACTGAGATGCTGTGTTGTAAGCATCTACTGCAAAGCATGTGGCATTGTTTCTGAGAGGTTAGAGATATTGTTAGTGACTGTTACTACAACCAGTTGTTGTTAATACAAACACACAGCTAGCCGGTATTTACAGCAGCTAACAGTTATATAGTGACATGTTGTTAGCTATGGTGAAAATCAGATGTGTTGGCAACAAGACAGTGATGATTAGCTAACGCTGCTCAGACAATATGATTTGCTGTGAAGCTGATGTACAGTACTGTACTACACATATGTTCATTCACTAAGTATATTTCTTTGTGTTGAGATGGAAAAGCCAAACGTTTAAAACTGCTATCAGCTGTTCTCGGCCATTGTTGCCATCATTGAGTCTCCATGCTTATATGTGTCTGCCCTAACTGACTCACATGAAGCCATTTTCTCTCTGGCACTTCTCCAGTGTGTTTTTAATGACGCCGCCCAGTTTGAGGAAGAACAGCTGCTCTGATGGTTTGGCTGTGGTGCCCGGGCCTTTGGTCTGACGATACTCTTTACACAGCGCCTCGGCACGGGAGTAACCTAAACAGAGAAGTCTTCATGTTAATACAAAAGAAAGCCAGGCAGTAAAGCAAGGGAATCAAGGAATAAACACAACTCTTCATTTCATGATGAGATGTGTCCAAAAATACTGCAGCAACACACAGGAAACTAACACACAGGAAACACCTGTGTCATGACCTATATACAAGTGATTCATTATGCTTCAACTACATGTTACTGAACCCAAGTGAGCATATAATATACTCCAGAAGTACTTACACATTACTGGATACTTTCAACTATAACCTTTATACTTGCTGCTCTTTCCTATAGACTAATTAGGTACATGCTGTCTAAGGCTATTTTGCAGAATGCGCTTAACCAAGACAAACTGAACACTACATGCATTGATAATAACATACTGTACATAATATAACAAAACACTTATGTATGTCACATGAACTTTGTCTGACTGACTTGTGCTTTCAGTGACAAGACACAATGGGCCTCATGCAAGAACCACTCATACTTGCTGCATTCACCAATTTCCTCGTATTTTGAATTTTCTCTTAGGCATGAACACAATTTACGAGTGGTCCAGACCTGTCGTAGGAGTCATGTGCAGTTAGTCTGCTGTTATTAGTTTGAATCAATTTTGAGTTTGAAAATCCTATATAAATTACACTTCATAATTATGTTGACATTATCCTATTTTACTCTGCAATTCGAATTATAATATAATTTAAAATGTATTCATAAAGCCTAACAATATCATCATTCATTTAAATTGGCTATTGTGTAACACTACAATATCAATATGAACATCTCAAATTGCAAAATGACTTAAATTATGCACTAATTGAAGGTTACTTTGTCTCTCTATATAATAAGGTCAACTGGAAGTGTAATCTTTTGGATGCCTTAGCGCATCAGGCCCTTGGAAGAGAGCGTGTCTTTAGACAGCATGCTGATATATTGGGAGAGACAGATGACTGGTTGTTGTCGTGGTTTAGAACGCCACGGGGTGTACTTCTACAAATGTGTAACTTGTTAGAGTCACAACTCTGCAAACTGACACACCGATCCAAACCTATTCCCTTACTTCCACTGCTGACGCTGTTAAAAATGATACTTTCCTTTATGGATTTCTGAAAGCAGGACTTCAATCTCCGAACTTGTAAAGTTTTGCTTTTTACTCTTCAATGTCATTTTCATGGATGAACACTTCCTGACATATGGGGCCATAGCCTTATATGGTATTATTGGAGCGTTGATTATGCTAATTCACAATTCTCATGAATGCATGCTCACAGAAGACATTCATCATGTTTACGCGGGTCATTTACACAGTTATCTGAAGTTAGGACTGTTTGCTGAATCTGACGTGGCACACTCGTACGAAAAAAAGTACGAGAAAGTTAAGATAAGAATACGAAAATGTTGTTGCATGAGGCCCAATGAGTGTATTAAAACCAAGAAGAATAAAGTACTTTTCACTAATGTGTTGACAGTGTGCAGACATAGCCAAATACATGAAAATGAAAAACAAAATAACAATAATTTTTTGGTGCAACAATAGATGAAACAAATATTAAATCCAAGACATAGATATATACATACACTTTTCCGCCTCCTGGAGAGATCTTATAGCCTCACCACACTTGTCACTCGCCAGCAGTGTCTGTCCATGATAGCAGTATGCCTGCAAACAGAATTAATGAGTATAATCGGAAGCCGATTTGTCATTTTTTCTTCCGTCTTTGTAAAGATGAGAAGGTTTCATCCAAAGCATGTATGCTTAGTGAGGTTCCTTTCCATAAATAAAAGTACTGTGAACTGCATTAGGATATGCATTAACTTACATAAGCCATGTAAAAGTGCTGCTTCAGCTGAAGATACTTCCTCCACTTGCTACTGCACTCCGGCTCCAAGGTGTTCAACGTGTGGTCTGCATACAGAAATACTGACCTTTAATAGCCTGTTATAGCTCTCCTGGAGACAGAGAGCGCATTTCATATTATTACCATAGCTGTCACATGGGGTGTGCAAGTGGTGCGGCACCACAAGGCCTTGCGCCTTTTAAGGGTCAGTGAAAATGAAGGTCACATGAAAAAAAAATTGTGATTATTCCTTCCAGAATTAAGGTCCCAAGTTCTAGGTCCCAGAGAAAGCCTACATAACGGACTATTTCAACATCATAGTTGATCAGGCTCTCACTGCTCTCCATGCCCATTTTACACAAATACGGTTTGAAAAAGATGTTTGGATCCATTTTTGATTTGACTAAACCATGTAAAATGAAAAATATTGATATACAAAATAGTGTTGTCAAAAATATCGATATTTTGATAAATATCGATACTGAAATATCTGAACGGTACCAATACTAATTTCCCAAAGTATCGATCTAGACTTTCACTTCTCTCCAGGCCTGTTGACACTTTCACTTCTCTCCAAAAGTGAAGTGAATGGAAAGATGGCGAAGGCCTGTTGATAAGGAACACACCAAATATTTTGCATATGAGGCAAATGAACATGGAAAGCACACAAGCAAGCCAATATGCATGCTCATTAACAAAAGCGCTGCAAAGCACCTTAGCATTATTATATTATTATACATTACTGACACTCTATCCTCCAGTTTGATATTGTTAAGAGCTTTGACACAATCTGTATTGTTAAAAGCACTATATAAATAAAGGTGACTTGACGACTTCATGTCGATCCAGTGAGCACTGTTTTTGCGTGTGATGCACGCACGTTTGCGTTTAAATCTGTTCATCAAATAACGTTAATGTATTAACCAGCTTTTATGACCGATGAGCAATGCATTTGTTACAGTATATTTTAATCTTTGATAACAGTAGGTATTAGGTAATAAAAATATAACGGATCATGTTAGCTCTGGTCCAATGAAAAAATATTAAATAGAACTTTGGATTTTAATTAGTACATGTATTAGTGAATGTTAGTTTAAATCAACTTTTAACTTTGATAACAAATGTTTTGTAAGTATTTTTCATTGCTTATTCATGTTAACAAATATCTATTACCATTAACCTAAATTCTTAGATTAGTTCATTCAGTTCATTTTAAAAGTGTGGTCAAAAACTGCAGCAACAGATTCCATTTAATTATTTTGTTTACAAATTTGATACTTGATGCATAAGATTGCACTGATTTTGTTTTTGCTTGAAGTTTAAGTATCTTTTATTGACATTGTGATTTGATTTTACTTGGAAATACAAAAGATTGCACTTTTTTTTTTACTTGCACTTTATTGGTTTTTGAATGTAATGCAATCTGAGAGGCTTTTGAACAAGTGCACTACCTCAGGACAGTTTTGTTAATGTAAAATATATGTTCTAGACTTGTTATATTTAGCTTTAAATAAAAAAATAACCCCTTAATATTGTGGCAGTTTTTTTCTCCGTGGTATCGAAAATGGTATCGAATATCGATATTTTTCAAGGTATCGTATCGAAGTTAGAAATTCTAGTATCGTGACAACACTAATACAAAAGGCACTGCAACAGACTGAGTGACGTACTGAGCAATCTCAGAACATTAATGCACTGTTCCGAGAGCTGAGGACACTCAGAGATATAACTCCAAAGGAAACAACTACAGCACTTCAAACACAACATGACAGAATTTGTCATAGTGCTGCCAACATGACTGTCAGAAAACTTATTTTAACCCATGTCAAGTTCGCACAGGGCCTCGCACCTGTCCCATGACAGCTCTGATTATTACACAGTATTTTACACGAAACTAACATTAAGTAAAGAAAGAAATTGCCCGATTTAATGAGCACTGTAATCCTTTAACAGACATTTTCAAATGTCTGTATTTTGCCAAAATACTAACCAGCTTTTTGATAGAAGTTTGCCGTCTCAAATGCCAACGCTGCGATGAGTGTGGCATTGTGCTTCAGTTCAATCGCTCTGGCAATTGTCACTTTAAAAAAGAGAAATAGATGGTGAAGAATTAAAATATGGATACAAATGAATACAATTTGGATATAATTAGGAATTATTATTGATGAATGATTAACATTTATTATTCCCATGAGTATGTGCTGTCATTGGACTCTGAGCTTAGTCTGGAAAGACCCCTCTTTTTTTTTTTTTAAAAGCATAAGTCTTGATCTGTAATCCTATATAAAAAAAAAATTAAATAAATTTTAATTCAAATAAAACAAGCCAATCTGAGAGGCACACTGGTTATAGTTCTGGTTATATAACACAACATTATCTTACCCAAGTTAAGAATTATTTTGTTACTTCATACTACAGAATTTCAGATTAAAACTTCAACAGAAAGCCATTATTAAGAGACACAAACATAGTAAAAAAGAAACAAGGTGTTTTAACCTAATAGAAATGTGTCTGACACACAATGAGCTACTTCACCTTCTTGCGCCTCTGCTTGGCACTGAATGATATATGCATCAATCACTCTGGGCTCCAGGTCTCTGCCCTTTTCAGCTGGGGTGATGAGACGAGGGATGTGGACCTCCTGTAGCAAACATGCCAAAGAATTAGCTGTTTCAAAAATCAACTTTTGATTTATTATTATTAATCTATGCAATTCTTTGCTTTTGCTTTGTGTTTGAGAGACTGTATTAATCTGACTGGGGCATGTGTGCTGCAGGGGAGGTAAAGGTTCAAGAAGTGTTGTTTCAGGGTCTTCGGGTGTTTTCAAAGACATTTTCTGACTCTGTGTGGCCCCCCCTCAGACAAAATTGAGACAACTGCGCCCCGCTAACACCCACATTAGCTATTAGCAGTTCCTGTTTGCAGTGTACCCTTGGATGTACAGAGAACTATCACTGGATTAGTTTGATACTGAAGAAAATTTTAAAACGTGATGATTCTCAGGCAAGTTCTGGCACATTATAAGGAGCCTCTTTTTGTATGATTTCTAAGTGGATTTATGGACATTTATTCTCATTCATAGATAATGATATCCTCTGGAAGTGTAGGTCACACTGAATCTGAAAATATATGTATCATGTTTGCATGTTCAGGTTTGACTAAGTTATGACTTTCAGAAGAAAGAGTACGAGTTTTGACGCACCTGTCCCTTTTACCACATGTAGTAGCTTTGCCTCACGTTTGTCCCTCTGTTCCCCCTGTACAAATCTCCCGCGCCCCCCTAGGGAGGCACCCTTCACAGTTTGAAAACCTCTGTTTTAGACCAATAAGTTGTTTGCAAAATGGCATGTTGGGGTCACTAGAGGGGAGTTTAATAAAATGTACTTTATTTTGCGTTAACTGTGAGGAATTCTCTGGAATTTCCTTATATCTGCATTATATCTGCAACAGAAAATTATCTAAGCAATCAATATTAATTCAGAGGCCTAATTATTCACACAAAATAGATATTAGAGAACAGTGAATTTAGTTCTTATGTATCGTATACCATAGAAATAATACATATCAGGAAATACTAAAAGTAAGACTGGGGGTGAATTGCGATCACAGCACCAAAACATCCAAGTCCCACAGCTATATAATAATTTAGAGAGAAGACTTGAATGTAGATGTAGCTCACCTTGAGGTTTTTGAATATACCAGCAGCAACTTTCAGGCTCCGGTGAACATCTTTCGCTTCAGGCTCCGTTATGCTATTGAACAGGCAAACATGACAGTAACAAATATTTAGTATAGTATCAAAACAATTTACAATTTAAAAAATCTAGGATTAATCAATATACAACTGATTTAACATAAATGAATACAACAATACAGACAAAAAAACACATACTTTTCTTTCCCTGCTAGTCTTGAGGCAAACTTGGTGTACCAGAGAGCTACATTAAAGGCCATGGAGACCAGTTCAAAGACTGCATCCTGCTGGGCACTAGGAGGAGAGCATAGAGAGACAGCGTGTTATACAGACAGGTATAAGCACACAAGACAACAATGCTGAGATTAAAAATTTGCACCTACAAGACGCAGCTCACTGTAGCTGGAGCTGCTGGTTTTGCAGGGTAACGACTATGATCTGAAAGTCTGTGTATGTCGGTAAAAACTTAATGAGCGACACAGAGTTGGGTTATGTGTAGTTATCATTGCTGTGATGACTTTCACACAGGATTAGACCCAATGACAGTAGATAACACTGATGTTAATCTGTGTGTTCACTAGTTAGCCACTCAATTCATGAGTAATAATAAAAATAGGACATTTTTTTCTGTTTTTGAATGTTGTTCAAGTTTTTAGTGATCAGTTCTGCCCAGAATTCCTCATTACTTGCAGCACTCCATAATTCAAATATGAATGAAACATCTTTCAAAGAGGTGGTTAATGGCTGCCTGGAAATGGCCCGCCTTAAAACTGCAACCCATCCACTTAACAGTGCCATGCAACCATGAAGACTAAATAAAATGCTTCCACCTACAATGAGACTGGAAGTATTCAGTCTGTGTTTTTACCTTGGTGTGTTTCCTTGTAAGGTGTCAGTCCACTTGAAGTTCTGGAAGAACCTCATCTTATTCTCCTGTGTAGTTCCATCCAAGGATAAGATAAAGCCTATTGTATCATAAACCAATAATTAAAAAAGAGAAGCAGCTGGTTAGGTCAAAGCGAAATCAAAAAAATGAATCCAATGTTAGAGGGCAAACAAAGAAACACAATTTACAATAATTAACAATTCAAAATAAGTATGCAATTACTTTTACTTACTTGCAATTACAGTGTTTTTAGGCAATGAAACGCCAAGCTCATGATAATTAACTGTACAAATGTGAAGTATTGGCATAATTAACTCTTAATTCTTTAACATCTAGTTTCCCCTTTAATTTCCCCTTAAGTATCTTAAAGGTTGGGGAAATTATTTTATTCTCCTCTCTCTGACAGTAACATACACAGCATATTCTCTATCCGCTTGTTCCAACTCTTTATTGAAGCAATGTGATCTTTACACTGAGTAAAATTATTAGAATGAATGATGTTTTTATGGCTGCACCATTTCATCAAATGGAAATAATACAAATGTCTTGCACATTATTTTATTAAAAAAATTTTTTTCAAATTCAGCCTGTCCTGTCTGGTATCTTGGTCAACTCTGGGCTCTATAATATAATTAAAATATGTTCTGTTGGTTTGAACAATGATTGACTGAACAGATGAGTTTGTACTGACTGACCGCCAAAGGTTAAAATAAGACAGAGAGGAGCATAGATAAATTCACACATTTGCTGGAATGTAAACATACCTTGTAGGAGGGAGAAGTATGCATCTGTGGCATTCTTCATGATCTCAGGGTTGCAGGTGACATCAGTGAACATCTCCAGCAGTCTCGCCCTCGTTGTCCTCAGGTCACTGAATGTGTCAAACAAATAGTGATCAACTGCTAAAAATATGGTGATCAATACAATATTAAGAGAGTGATTATATCCAACAAGGCACTGCCATCTTGTAAGGTAAAGAGGTGACTGTGATCAAATTGCTGTAACAGTAGCATGCCATAGGACATTACATCATCATGACAGCCTGTAAGGAGACAAGGCAAAAACAATGTACTATTTCTGTCTGTGATCATGGTCACAGTACAAAATCTGATAACACTGTTCTCAGTGTATTAATTGGAGATAACACATACTTGCATATCTTATTGGCAGCGGGGCTCCCTGCCACTCCATAAAAATTAAAGGACACAGGCGCTGTTGCCTTCAGTGGGTTTCTGTGAAACCAATGTGCCATCCTGTGGAAGAGGACACACCTAAAGAGGTTTAAAAATACAGAATGACAAGCAGTTAATGAATGAGTTATATTTCTGGTATTAATATATTTTGGATATAGTGGAATGGGTGGCCTCCCGAGGTAATTATTAAATAGGCAGCATTCGCTAGCGTGTGTCATCTCGGCTAACGTTATTTTACCGATACGTTCGCTACAACTCGCTAGCCGTGTTAGCACTCTCACAAGGCACCCTTTCCCCTTTCCCAATGTTAGCTTACTGAAACATGGATACATTCTGACGTTACTTTGGGCTGCTATGAATATAGTGCTTTTAATAATGATTTGTCTGTCTGTTGTAGACAAAAGTCAATTACGTTACGTAAGCTCTGGAGAGCAACAGCTAATGGCTAACACTGGTTACATCTAGAAATATAAAACATGATTAATTGAAGCGATGTGACAACTGACTTATTACAAGACTAAATAAATGGATTGAAATCGTTTGAGTATAGTATAAGTTTCACTGTTTACCTGTCTTTCCGGCGCTGTAGATTTGAGGTTTAATAATCCTTATGGAAAGTCTGACACTGACAGAACTTGCTTCCGGAAATAAACACGGAGTAGAAACTGACCAATAAAAGCCCACGGTTCAATCACATGACGTGTGTCCGGAAAATACCTCAGATCTCCGATCAGCTTCTCTTTTGTTCAGGGTCCAGTAGCTCAAAAAGACCCCAAACATGCCATTATCTGACTATTTTTAACAGGTGTCAGATCAGTCACTTATATTCTGTCTGGAATTCCTCATTTAGTTCCTTGGAAGTTTGTTGTGTTGACTTCATAAGCAGATGTTGACTTTTAGAAGAATTTCCTTTAAACTGCCAAAAAATTGGACGACTGAAAAAACCGACAAAGATCCAAATTGTATGTTTGCATGTAGACAGATTTTATATTTTTGTATGTTCAGTTAACCTGCTGTGTAATGGCCTAAAACCTCTAGGTTGCTATTGGAATTAACTTAAGTGTACCCATTGAACACTGTCTTTATTAGAACCAAATTAAATAATTATTTCCAGGAAACCTCTCTAAGAAATTACAGTTACCTATCAGTTAATTTTTACAAAAGTATTTAAAAAAAAAAAAGGGACCTGTAAAATAAAGTGTTACCAGTTATTTTTGATCCATGATGAGACACAAAATGAAAATACAGCCTTTTATTTTTTCACTTTAGGCAAACATTAGGTGAACAATGAACAGCTATTTTCACTTGATTATTATTATTGAAAACAAAAACGAATAAAGTTGTCTCATTCTCAACAACTGTACATCTCACCAACTAAGGAATCATCAAGCAACCCACATACATAGACACGTTAGTTCCTTAAGAACTGATTGTGCTTTTCAACATAAAACAGAAGGTAACTGATTTCATTATCACATTAATTTCATATTTCTTGACCAGCAATCTCCATAAAGCACACTGATGTGCACCAATATCAGGTTAAACTACTTATCTAGAGCCACTATAACCTGTTACATGAAAGAAAGTGATGCAATCATTGTACCTGATTGGGCAATGAAGATTTTTGTGAAATTAACATTCACATTCCATTTTCCTTCAACATCTGATGAATAAAGACACAACCAAAAACTATCTATCAGGGGAACTGCAAGTCCCCAGCAGTGACAAATGCATATAAGTACTTGGTCAACAACAATGTTATCAGTGCACCTTTAAAAATCTCTTTTAAAAACAACTTTAGGCACACAGGAACAAGAACAAGGCACTTCGGCTTTAGGCAATAATAGCATCAATATGCTTGTGTTCATTTTCTCATTGTTTTACACTGTAAAAAAAATAACCTCAGCTATAGTGGGATATTGGTATTGTATTTGTTTCACTAACTACTGAATGAATGCCAGAAAACATCTGTCTTTCCTTTTATAAAATTATAATGCAATTCATTCTGTTCTCATTTTGATGTTATTACCTAAAATAAATTCTAACAAAGAAGGTGCAAATATAGAAATACAGAATCACAGATGACCCAGATGTTTGCAGAACGACAAATCTTGAACAAGACTCCAAAAGGTCACTTTCCGCCTATCAGAAAGCAAATATACAGTCACAACCAAAAGAAAGAAAAAAAAAAAAAAAAAAAAATCAATATCAATGCAGCACTCGTTGCAACCAGGGTCAATACAGTGAGGAGCAGGAGACTGATTATGTAAGTGGTGTCAGTTGACCTCATCTCAATAAAACACCCCTGGTTATAACAGACAGAAAGTGAAGGTTACATTCAGTAACACAAATTCCATTGTGTGCATGAAACCATTTTGGCATTAAAGTCAACAGTCAACCTCAAAGAAACATTTTCTGTGTAAACTACAACTTTCCCATTAAACTTAAGATTGTCATACACATTTTGATAAGCCTTTAAGTCTGTACATTAAATGTCCTTTGTTGTTGCACTTAAAAAATATCGTACCAAAAAAAGCACATGTAAAAAACATTTCAATTGAATGGTTCATAAAAGCAATGCAAGACATTAATTCCCGTTACACTTAACAAGTTGACTTTCTTGTGAATAAACAACCTCCTGCGCAGTGTTCTCAGCCAAGGAAATATATTTGCAAATAACATTGCTAATTATTGTGTGTATATGCACACTCTGATATAGTTTACTCCTATTTCCCATCACTGTGCAATAATGTTTTGGCTTGTAAGACACCCAGAAATAAACAAACCTGGTAATAGCATGACACAGCTAGCATGCATTGTACACAACACAAATATCAAGAACGTCTTTGGCAACTGTGCAGCTTTGGTGATTTTTTTTTTTTACATTTTAAAAACAAGCTGAAGTCAAGTTGTGTACATGCAACATGCTTGGACTTGATTTGGTCCTCTATATTGGAAGACGTCGCTGGAAGACAACATTAGCACACTCGAAGTGAAAACGCAACCCACTGCAACCTCTGAAACCCTGAAAAGTTGTCTATGAATGGCACGTCTGCAGAATACCAATAAAAATTTTACCTATAATCACTTAGAGAAAAGTTATAGTTTAAAGACGTTTGGCGTAGTTATTGCATAGAATATGGTCTCGAATATCGCCCCATCCTCCATTCTTCATGTGCGCCTTGTGCTCCACTGCTTCTGCACCATTAAGGACAAGAGATGGCACAAAGAGGCCATCCTTGGCCATTTGAAGGCCCTCCTCAACCCTCTGTGAGGCCCATTCTGGCCTGCAGTTTTCCTTCTGGTGAAGGCCACAGTCTCCTGTGTGGAGAACCCTGGAGCCCTGTGCCACAAGCACTTTGAGGGGCTTTGATATGCAGGCTCCCGAGAGATGCTGCAGTGTCCAGTCCCAGTTGTAGTCGTCATAGGTGCAGAATTCGTTGTTGCAGCCCATCAGTTTGTAGTACACCTCTCTGGAGATGGCCATGCCTATGTTGTGTTTAGTGGACATCCACCCAGTAGTCAACACCTTATTAGACAGTCTGGTAAAATCAGTCAGGCCATTGTGGTTACCCAAAGCCAGCATGTCACAATCTAGACAGCTGCTCTTCCTGAACTCTATCATTGATTTATAGAAATGGAAAAAGTCAGGTAAGATGTAGTTGTCCTCCTCCAGAAAGATTACAAAGCCACTATAGCCCTGCATTGCCTGCACTCGCTCCCACACAAAGTGCAATTTCCACCACCAGTGGTGTTTGGTTTGAGTGATAAAGGCCTCCCTGTAGTGTCCATAGGAGTCAGGGTGTTCTGCATTAAGGCATCCTGTTTTGAGAGCGTTGTCCTTGGATATGTCTCGAGGGCAGTCTCGTGTATCCTGCCCAGGAAACTCATTGGGATACAACTGAGTGCTGAAAGGGAAATAAATTTGCAATACTTTGCAGAAAGTTATCCCTTGCACAATGGCGTTTATTTCCTCTGAAAAATAATCATGGCTAAAGATGAGGAGGAAGCTGTGGACCTCAGCAGCTTTCTCCAGTGACTTGATGAGCAGTCTGAGGTATTCAGGCCTGTTGTGGACCTGCACAACCAGCACCAGTTGAGGCTCCCCTGGAAACTTATCCGCATTGTGAACCCACTGCTTGTAATTGGCATTGTAAACGGACTGAGTCAATTCTTGCAGCGAACCAAAGTTAAACTTCACCATGTCACCAGAATGCGTGCCCTGATTTCCGTGAATGACGTTATTAGGTCCACTTGTGTCATTATCGGAAACTAATAACACACGTGTTGAAAACAGGAGAGTCACAACTACAAAGGAAACACCCAACAGCGCGAGCAGATTCTTTTTGAGCAGCCGAAACCTCATTTTCTCAAAGTAAAAACAGACTTTAGAATACAACAGCAATGGCATTCATTCACCTTATCGTCTTCATTGTAAACTTGTTTGTAACACTGTTTCCTCGTGCGGTTAAACTCCAACTCCAACAGTTCAACGTCGCGTGACGCGTGTCTTAAACCAAGTGTCAAACGTTTCTTGATGGCTGCTTTTCCTCTCGCCGGACAGTCTTTCCACTTGAAACCCGTGTCATTTGCCAGACAGTCGCTCCAGCCGCTTGTTTTTGCCACCTGTAGAAAAAATAGGACAAAGCGAACTGAGTAAGTGAGCGTCATATACAAGTTATGAGTTAATTTGGTGTTAATAAAAAGAAGCTAACTCCCCGTGGTTAGCTTAATTTGACTTACCAAAACTAGGTGTAATGTGTCAACACGCTCATACCAGGAAGAGGATGATTGGACTATGATACATCTTCGCTACAACTTATTGACTGCTGACGTGTACAATCCAGCCAACTGGGGAGAGACTGAGTTCCTGCTCAACGAATCATTGTCCTACCTATAGTTATGTAATATGAGAAGGAAATGTAAATCAGGCACCATTTGAATAGTGAACAGTAGGAAAATCTCTTATAGAAAGTAAAGTAATCGACGGTATCATAGTAAGTAATTAGTGAGTGTACATTTTAGTCCTACCAGTCCCCTGTGGCATTACAATAGGAATAATAAGGATTAATGTTTTTGAAAGGACGCATTACTTCAGCAGGAACTGTTCAGGTTTGACTGGTTGAATTAGAATCAGTTTTGTTGTTAGAAATCTAGCCCAAACACAGCGCCTAACAAAAGGGTTTGGGGTTTAATACCTGAAACTACAAGACTGGAAAACTTGAAACCCAGATAGGAGGGGACTTTAAAACAGGAAATGGAATTAAAAACTCTGGGACTAGTATCACAAACCGGTACAGTATTTGGCTTAAATAGCACATTATAGTGTTGGAGAATACTTGTGCTATTTGTCAAGTCATGTGTAACATGACGAGATTCATTGGTGATGATTCATAAAACGTAAATTGGTTTGTTTTCTACTTTTTAAGTACATTTTCTACTAGAGTGTTAGGATTGGGAAATATGAATAAATTCCCTTTGTCCAATGATATCAGTAGGGTATACATCATGATACAGTACATTTTGTGCAAAACTGTTTATGAATAAAATAACCACACATCACTCCAGTTAACTAAATAACTGGCAAATCAAAGTACTGTATCACATTAATGCAAAAATCTTGTACAAAGCCAAAATTGTAATAGATCACCCGTTCATTGATTTGCAACATTGCCTACAATGACTCACTACAACCACAGATAGTAAAATACCCTTCATACCTCAGTATGGCAATGTGGTAAAACCTCTGATGCTCATGATCATCTCACAATATACAGTGTATGATTATATTGCCCAACCCTAGATATGTAATGTCACCAGTGGCAATAGGGATTACGTTCCAGTCTTTTTTGACCTATCACACTGACACTGGTGGTTTTTGTTTAATTTCAATGTTTTAATTTTGTATTAGGTTGATAAAAAAAATACTCACCAGTGATCAGAATCGCCATCATAATCTCTCTGCCAACAAGCCATGTGATAGGCTAATATGAGATATCAACTGTGTTAAGATGCCATATTCTTCTGTTCTATCTAAGTCTAAATCTACTATAAAACTGAGGCTATGTAAATTGCCATGCAAGAAATCTTGGTGTGATCTTTGATTTTGGTTTAAAATGTGATAAACAAATCAACTATGTTGTTAGAACTAGCTTCTTCCATCTTTGATCAATTGCAAAATTAAAATCGTTCCTGTCATTAAAGGATTTGTAGACCGAAGTGCATGCTTTTATATCCTCTTTATGACCCATCTCTTTTATTTAGCTTTTTGATAGTCATCATAAGACGATGACTGGTCACACTCTGATTTCATTATCATTAGTTCTCTGTGCAATAAGCCTGTTTTTATAATTTTATCCAAAATGATTGTTTCTTATGTTTTTAATAAATATTTATTGACTTATAATTATGTTTGTGTTCTCTGATTGTAATTGTCATCTCTCTGTGAAGCACTTTGGTCAACATTTGTTGTTAAACTGTGTATACACTTCATATATAAATTGACCTGATGTCACTTGACTCGTAACACCAATGTATGTCATATTTTATACTTGCTCTAATTTCCCCCTTACTTTATTATCGTTGTGCCATTCTTACTGTTAGTTGTTGTACAGTACATTTGATTTGTAATGTCAATAAAGCATCAAATATATACTATATATATGACCTAAAATCTTATCAACATTTCCAAATCAGTCTGGGTTATATTGTTACATAAAATGAGATATATACAGGGGTGTGAAAAAGTGTTTGCCCCCTTCCCGATTTCTTATTTTTTTTGCATGTTTGTCACACTTAAATGTTTCAGATCATCAAACTAATTTAAACATTAGTCAAAGATAACACAAGTAAACACAAAATGCAGTTTTTAAATGAAGGTTGTTATTATTAAGGGAAAACAAAATCCAAACCTACATGGCCCTGTGTGAAATAGTGATTGCCCCCTAAACCTAATAACTGGTTGGGCCACCCTTAGCAGCAACAACTGCAATCAAGCGTTGCGATAACTTGCAATGAGTCTTTTACAGCACTGTGGAGGAATTTT